>NW_026927126.1:0-29717 GCF_032062105.1 Saccostrea cuccullata | reverse complement strand
GGAATCTACATTTATTTTGAGGTAATTAACAGTTACAAAATTTTTCCTAACAAGTACAATTTAATAGAAAATTAAATCATATAATAACAGATATTTTTTATCAAAATATATATTTGATATTTTGTATAAGGTCCCGGCCCCTTAAATTCAAGATCATTTTATTCACTCAATCCATTTCAGGTACATGAGGACAATGAAGAATATTTACAATAAAATTGGGGTGAGGTACAAGTATATATGTTATACATAATCAGAATGAAAAGGAAAAGAAAAAAAAAACACATATGAAACATGTAATAATGAAATAAACAGGGGAAAAATCATGGAGGACTGACTAATTAAAATCATATATTTTCAATAAAAACTACTATTTTTCTATTTTTCTTAGCAACTTCTTTTGTTATCAGTTGAGAAAATTAAGAATACATACGGTATTTGATTGCATATCTCAACAAATTCAAATTTATTTGGTAATTTCAATTTAAAATTGGCAAGAGCAAACACTTACTGAAGGCTTAAATTGTATATGTTCAAGTCTAAAATTTTATGAATGATACTGAAATAGAGTCTGTTTGAATTTCAATATTTTTAATTTTCCCCTTTAATTAATTAAAGAGAAACTAACTTACAAAATGAAAGGAACATGAATATTCATATGTTGTTGTTAAAAAAATGAAAGTAATCCAAAAAAATTTATTATGTTTTTTCATTTCTAAACAATTGGCAAAATGCACCCTCTTGGGGGTAATTTTACAATTTAGTTAATTTTAAATTTTTTAATTTTAATATTTTTTTCAATCTTAATTATTATTTCAAAGAAAATTGTTACACGTTTCAATATCTAACAACAATTGTTTATAATTTAAAGTATTATATTTGACTTTGTAACCCATTTGAGTTTGAGCAATTTTTTCGAAAATTGGCAATTTGTAAATACCCTTTCTCAATTATTTTTTATTTCCAAAGCTCAATGTTTCGCAAAGCTAATGTTTAGAGTTATATCTGCACAATAAAATAAAAAAATTTTATGTAAAGATTGTTCTTTGAAGATTTTGGGCTTTAAAATTTTGTAATACTTTTGGCAATTCTTGAAAATTGGCATCCGCCAATTTTCAGAGTTTGTTGTCCTTTGATATATTCATATTTTTTATGATAAATGTCAGTTTTGAAAGAATTTTCTTATGTTACTTAAAAATCCCTTTAGTGGAGATGCAATTTAATTTTGATTTTAAAAAAATCAAATGTGAATTTTACCATTTTTTTTGAATTTTTCAAATGCTTTTGCACTTAAATGTGCAAAGAAGGAGGTGGCGCTGCCTAGGCTGCCTGTTGAATGATGAGTTTTTTTTTGGTCATTTTTGAATAACGATTTAAATTTAACTACCCCCCAAATTTCTTAAGATATGAAACCTTGATTTGGACAATTCTACATGGTTTTCACGCACTGACTCTTAAAATTATGTTCTTTTATTGTTCCTGTTTATAATATTATAACTCAAAGTATTGTCTCTGTAATGAATTTTTTAAACCAAGGCGGGCCATATTGATAAGCTGAAGTTAAAGGGAATTCAACACCTCATTTAAAGTCAGATTTTTAAAAAAAATGTTGGTCATTATTTGACATTGGTAGCAAATAATTATAATGGGTAATCATTTTTTATTTATAAAACATTGTGATATTTAAAGGATTTTACGTCTCTGTAAACGTTTTGAATACTTCTCATCGGGGGAAATAAAAATTGGGACTTATAAAAAATACCTGAATAATTATTCAAATAGAAAATTCCAGCATGCTCCAAAGACTTCATTAAAGCTGACATGAACTTTTAAAAAAGGCATCAGTTTTCTCTTTTAATTTATACATTCCTGTACCCCCTTGTCCGACATATTTTTCATTCCCGCCATATTAAATCGAAGTTTTTTGGCCACCTGTACCACCCCTACTAATGTTCTGTGTTTTAAATTTCAAGCACGTGGTTTAGGTTATCTATTCAAAGGTTATGGGGTAGAACCGGTTTTATAAATAAATTGGCAGTAAACATGATATTGCTATAGCCTGTTTTTTTTTAAAACATCCCTGAATAAATTTTCCCAGCCCTTTTATGGATTTTTTCACGATTTTCAACAAAAAAGGGTGGCTAAAGGAGGGGGTGTAAAAAAAAAAATTTTTTTTTATTTTTCGAAAAATTAAGCTACTAGTGACCATTCGCTGGTAAAAAATGTGCATTATCATCTACACTGAAAAACCTTTTTCCTTATATGGCTATTTTATAAATGCGCACAGAGGATCTTCCACGAGCAACTGACCAATCGTTAATAAATAGCAACGTTTACGCCAAACACATGTTTACATTCTTTTTGAACGCGTAGTTCAGGTCAATCTACGGTCATGTTAATAACTGCAAAAAAAAAAATAAATTCTTACGAACAAAATACGAAATAAAATTTGAAAGAGCTCGGGGTTTTTAATTTTTTTAAATGGAAAAAATGTTTAATAAAATGTAGTTTGCATCTAGTTCAGAACACCAGCTCTTCAGGGGTTAAACGAGCAGTATCTCATGCATTTAAATGGACAAAACTTTGTTTCGTTCGTGATCATGTTTGGCCCGGGGAATTCCCTGGCAAATGTATTCCCTTAGTACCAAAAAATTTTAATCAGACAAATCACTTTTTTTGCAGTATGACCTTCAGAAACCAAACTCCCCCGTTTATTTAATTAATGAATTGTTTGTATTATGAGCATGAAAAAAATACACTGTCTTTTAAAATGCTTTTCATCTACCATAAGATTTTCCTTTTTTTCAAGCATAAAATTCCTGTAGTATTCGTAGTAACCCATAATGCAATACTTTGGGCGGGATTGGTAGAAAAAATCTGCTGGTGCCTCTTGCTAATCTGACCCAAAAAATTGCCCCGGGTTTCCCCTAAAAATTTTTCCAAAAAAATTTTAATTCATAACATCAGAAAATTTATCAAAGAGAATACTATTTAAGTTTGAATGAATGTAAAATAATATTTTTGAAGTACATTTCTACAGACATTATTGTTATCAGTTATTCTGGGTGGTAAAAACTAAAACGCACCATAACTTTTCTTTTTACCATCCTCCACGTGCTGTCCTTCCTAGCCACATTTCCGTGAATTTTCCCTATCTCGCTGAAGTCTCCTAACTCTCGCCAGAGCCACTCCCAGAGCTTTGAACTCATGGGTTTTATAAATTTGCAAAACCCAAAAATAAAAATTTCCGAACACATTGTGGGGTGTGTACCTGCTATATATAGCCTTGACGAATTTTTCACTTAGTGATTTCTGTTGGCTGTGACTGTCCTCTCCGATAGCATATTTTTTAAAAGTCCATAAACACCAATACATGTTAAAAAAATAAAAATTAAAAAAAAAATAGAACTATAAAGAATTAAATTATTTTTGAATGCATTTGCTGCAATATAAAAAGTACACTTACACGAAATACATTTATGCACAGCAAAAATCCATGTAATGAAAAACCCTTAAACGCAGTGATAAAAATTTACCTAAATCTGTAACGTTACAGGGATGTGCACATGTAAAGAATTATCCTATTTTATTTTATTGAAAAATGCATCTCAGAAGTCATGTAATCCATTGCTAACTCAAAAGTAAAAGATGCTTGGACACACGTGGCCCATGCCGATCATTTTATTTGGTCAGGGAAAATATCAAAGGTTGAAAACTCATTGGGGTTGATTGAATTTTTTTTCCAAAAATAAACATTGCTCTTTTTTGTAAATGTAGTAAATAAAAATCATGATTATACATGGTTTAACTTCATTAAATTTATAATAAAGCATGCATGATTACGAATCATTCGCACCTTTTTAAGATATTTTCCTGTGATGGAAGGGGGGGGGGGGATAAAACATTCATATTAAAACACTCATAAAAATAATTTATTAAAAAAGTAGGAAACAGATTAATTATTATCAAATAAATACTGTGTATAGGCTTTATTAGACCTAATATAATTTGATTTAAAGTTATTTATAATTTTATGCACAATGAAAGAAAAAAGTGAGCAAGTTCACATACCCAAGCTCCCCCCAAAGTCGAAGTGCTGAAATTCCCAGAAAAAAATAAAGTAATCGTAATTTCCAATACAATCATCTATACACATTGTGTTCCTAAATATCTGCAAAGTTTGACGAAATTGTGTGCAGCGGTTTGTAAGGAATTGCGCTGACAAATGGCTCATCTTATATTCAAGATAGGGCCAAAATTTAAATGTAAAAGTGCGGAAATTCCGGAAAAAATAAAGAATTCGGAATTTTCTGGTGATGTGCAAATCTACACACACATTGTCTCCTATAAATATCTGCAAAGTTCGACAAAACTCTGTGCAGTGGTTTATGAGAAGTTGCGCTATCCAAAAAAGAAAAAGAAAAGACTGACTGACGGGTCAAAAACATTATACCTCACGCGACTTATTGCGAGGGGTATAATAAATGAGTTTGATTCTGTGGTGCAATGATAATGAAAATAAAATTTAATGTGAAGTAAATTTCTAGACATAAATAATTAATGATTATATAGGAAGAGAGAGCAAACTCCCCATGAGAATTCCACATTCTACCTACAATTAGCTTTTTACAAATTCTCTTTTTTTGTCTGTTGTCCAGGTCCAGGTTCGACACGTACGTTTGAGAAGGTATTTGAGAAAGTTCCCAACGTTCCCATTCCTGTGATGTATATTTCACGTTTATTGTATCCCCCGCTCGAAAAGTGGGAGGTATATAGTAACCGTTATGTCCGTCCGTCTGTCCGTGCGTCTGTCTCATACGCGTTGGGGTACCAATCTCGTATCCGCAAATCATCTTGTACCACTTGGTGAATTTTAATGAAACTTTCACAGAATCTTAGGTTTATTACATATTACCATTGTTCAAATCTTATCTTACTTTTCAGGGGTGTAGCAACGGTAGAAGGGGGACCCCCCCCCCCACTTTTTTTCCGCGACCTAACTTACACTATAGGAAATGTTAATTGAAGGTGTGGTTTTGTTTTGTTTTGTTTTTTGCTTGTCAACTTTTTTAGGTAATGAAAAAAAATTCTCTGCCTGGCCAACACTAAATTACGATGCTACTTGCCTGCTTTTTGATTCGACACATATTTTGGGTTTAGCGATAACAGCAAAATATGGACTTTGCCATTATAATCATATGGGAGGCGGGGTATCATTTAGTGAGCTCATTGCTCACAATACCTCTAGTATCTATTTCAATTTGGGCGTGTGGGTTAATTTCTTGTCGAAATTAAAATTATTATTCAATTTATGAAGTTTCGACATCCCGCCTGAGAAAAATTCTTCATCAGTTCTAAGGCTTAATAAATGGTACAGCACAAAGTGCTTAGGATCTTAAACCTATTATTGCCCTAACGAATAGGAGAGGGAAAGAGAGAGAGAGAGAGAGAGAGTGCAATATACAAAAGAGTTAATAAAAATTATCCGTATTTAACCAGTGTCAAGAATCCCTACCCTAGCTCTTAAAATTATCTCTCAAATACTTCTAAAGAAATTATTTTTATACAAAAAAAAAGCTAGACTATCCAGCAGGAATACTGAAATCTCGGGAGACTCTCTGTAACAACATAATACAGTTACATCCCTCAAAATGCACATACTTTGTGGTCGGAGTGACCAATTTCAAAAAAAAATCTCGAAATTGAATTCGGCAGATATGTCTGTCTTCCAAGAATATTTAAACAACGGTCATGTCAATTATTTTTGCATGCCCCCCCCCCCCCCCGCGCCTAAAAAAAATCAAATGCCTAAATGTGAATCTGAACAAGGGATGGCCTTTCTCCGTGTGTGTGTGTGAGGGTGTGTGTGTGTGTGAGGGTGTGTTAAAGAACGTATAGATGTACACATAAAAATTACTTGGTTTGGATTGGAGATTAGTACTAAAACAATCAGTTATAATTGACAAATGAATTTTGCGATGAAAACCAACTGCAGACTATATACATGACTTTGTATAGAATGTATATTAGAACTACATGTAGATAGACATTTCACAATTATAGCTTATGAACAGCAGTTATAATACTTAAACACATCCCCACACACCCCCTTTTCAGCCGCGCAAATACCAAATAACTTCTCTTTCAACTTGTGATATTTTCCCTGACCAAAATGTGATCAGCACGGACTTAGTGTATCGACTGTACGGAGTAATGACAGTGTGTTTACTATTGAGCTTTTATGGAGTTTATTTCTTTTTTGTGATGCATATTTCAATAAATGGGATTCAGGGTGTTTATCACTTGACTTGTGCATATCTTCGAACCGATGCAGTAACCTTATTTCCAGGTATGGGTACGTGTACAGCGTTCGAGGCGTTTCTCGATATGCATCAATTGCATCTTTAGGACCTGCAAATCAAAGACGTAGGTTGTTTTGTTCCATTCAAATGATATAATTTCAAAATATGTTTGCAGATTTTACTGCTTTTTATTTCAAGTTTATTCTGCATAAATTTGCGCACTGTAAAATACGTACTCATGCATCTAAATTTCTCTTCCAAACTTGCATTTTTTTTTTCCTTTTGATTCAAATCAATAATTTTTCAGAAATATGATTATTATGTTGTTTGTTGTGGTTTTGAAATGTCTTGATCACCTAATGTGTTCTCATGTTCTTTACCATCGGAGATGTGCACAAGTCGATACCCAAGCCAAAAAATCATTCAAGTGTAACGACCGCATTGGGGTATATATCCAATCGCAACTTCTCGGGCCTTTCCGACTAGCGGAAAAGCGACCTCGAATGTATATGGAAGCCGCCATGACAACCCTCCCTTTTCACGATCTTTGAAATAAATGCATGTAGACCTTTTATCTGCGGAATATGGAGTTTAACTTTATACAATGTAATGATATTACCTCAAATATACTATAGAAGGGACTTCTAAATCCGTCTAAATTTCCAGACGTAAACTTAAAAGGTGGATTGATTTAATTCAGTGAAAAGTAACTAGGTTAAATACAAACAAAGACGATGATGTCACAAATGTCTGCTGAAACCATAAAATGATATTCATGTAGGTCTCAAATTTGTTATCACCTCCGATTTAGTGAAAACAGATGGAAAGGCAGTTAGCATTTTTCTTGTGAATTTTCCAATACGATTCTTCAAAATGTTTCTAAAACACTTGATAAACACTTAAAGCAGGTGACAACATTGTTTCTGTTTGTAGGGCTTATTATATAAAACGTATTTGAGAGGAACTCGGATTTCATTCTACAAATGCTTATCCAACGTATTTATCATAGCTTCGTTTCTAAACTATACGTCTTTTTGACTATAATACACATTTTCTTCTCAGAATTACTGTTTATGGGGAAATTCCTCTGCAACTGACCAAGCGTCTTTGTTTCAAATCTAGAACTCTGTACACGCTTCGCAGAGTAGTGAAATCAACATGTTGCATACAATTTTTCAAGCAAGCACATTGCTACAATACACATTTATCCCATAGTTATTCTAGATTATTATAACAAAAATATCATATCTATTGTTGTTTTTTTTTTAAAGAAATTCGGCCGGTTCTTTAGAAGGAAACCATTCCTCCTACCTTTGTCGGGCTTGTAAACATGGCTTAAGATTTCAAAAGTTATTTCACGAGCTGCAAGGTTTTTTTTTGGTTGAAAATACGGAGTGTTTTGCAGTTTGGCCAAATGGAAATTTAATTCAGGTGACGTAGGTTCAATAGTTACTAAATCATACATATACATGTAGTAAGTTATGGACCCCTGTTGTGGTTCATGGTGTTCTCCAGACTCCGCTTTGGGTTTTTTCAATGTAAAATGGAAGAATTAAGTTTCCCACACCTAATTTAACAAAATTATTAAGTTTCCGAGCCGAGCTGTTAAACTTGTATGACAATGTTGACTTTAATGTTCTTTAGTTAAATACGATCCATATGTTCTATTTTTTACATGGCTTTTTAATCCAATATCTAATTTTTTTCCTATCCATATAACAATGTCAATAAATGTTTTAAAATTAACAGATGGGAACGACGTAAGCTACATGATCCAATCTTCCCAGTTCATGTTCTTCGGTTTTCTTGTACCAGTCCAGAACTGATCAGTTTCATCAGTGGAAATTGAAATTGAGCTTCTTGTTTGCTCTACTCACGAAGCCCTCAAAAGTTAATTTAAAATAATGAAAATGTCAGCGCTTTGAGGGGATTGAAAATAATTTATCAAAGTAAGTGAAAATTAATGAAACAATTTTATAAAAAGGAGAATACAAAATAGAAATGAATATAGATGTCATTAAAGCTAAATTAAATACATCTAGACACTTATTAACGTGTTACATTTAATAGTAAAAAAAACTAACAATTCTCTTGGGTTTTTTTTTAAATTTAATATGAAGTTTCCAGAAAGGGAGGAAGGGGGTGGGATATACAATTTTGCATGGGTATTACAATGGCAACAAATTATGAATTTAAAATGTCTATACATCATTTGCTTGTTCTAAACCTACTACTTAAAAATTCTAAAGAACTTTTGAACAATTTGAAATCACAAGACTTTACAAAAATCAACAAATTAAAAACTTACGACTTTTCAACTTTATACACACCAATTCCCCACGACAAATTAAGATCCAGGCTTTTTGATATCATTGACAGCTGCTTCTTCAACAAAAATGGAACTCGTAAATTTACTTTACTTTTGTTAAAACAGATTCTGATTGTACACACAAGTACTCTGAAGTCGATATCAAAAAGATGCTTGAGTTTCTGATTGACAATATCTATGTTAATTTTTGGAGACCAGGTCTTCCAATTAACAATTTATTGGAATTCCCATGGGTTCCAATTGCACCCCGTTATTAGCAGACCTATTTTTATATTCATATGAAGCAGAATTTATGCAAAATCTTATGCGTGAAAACACTCGTTGTGGCCTTCAACTCGACATTTAGATGTATCGACGACGTATTGTCAATTAATAATGATAATTTCCATTCCTATGTCGATACGATATATCCTGGTGAGCTTGAGATAAAAGATACCACAGAGTCTGACACTTCTGCTTCATACTTGGATATTTTACTTGAAAAAGACACTAATGGTAATCTAACAACCAAGCTATATGATAAACGTGATGACTTTAACTTTTCTATCGTCAACTTCCCTTACTTATGCAGCAATATACCTTCATCCCCTGCATACGGAGTATATATATCTCAGTTGATTCGATACGCAAGAGCGTGCTCTACGTATGAACAATTTCTTAAACGAGGTAAATTATTGACAAGCAAGTTGATTAAACAAGAATATCAACAGTCTCGTTTAAAGTCATCATTTCGTAAATTCTATGGTCGATACAATGACCTTGTCAGCAAATACAATTTATCATTGAGTCAAATGCTGACTGACGTTTTTCATACCAATTGTTAGTCCATTATTTATACACTGGATTGACGACGGATTTTTTCCGTGATTTCCTGATCATGACAACGAGCACACGGGGGGTGTGACCGGTTGGCAGGGGATGCTCACTCCTCCATGGCACCTGATCCCATCTCTGATGTTTCGGAGGTCCGTGTTTGCTCTGCTCTTGTTTTGTATATTGTTTAATGGACGTTGAGATTGAATACTGTTCGTTATCTCCATATCCTACTTTGACTGAATACAATATTATTTTAGACATTTATAAAGTGGGAGAAAATATTATGTTTTTAATTTTTTAGTCATTAATCTTTGTCTAAATAGAAGCAAATGAGTAAACTAAGGAACTTTTATAAGGTATGACAGGACGTGGCGGGGCTCCTCTTAAAAAATCAAACAATTGATCTCAATCGCTTTGCAAAAAAATCAGGTGCAGAGTACCCCAGCATCTTCACTGTGATTACAGTTGTGGTCACCCACCGGATTTTTCGAACATTCCCTTAATTCAGACTCTGTTCCAGTACATTCAACGTCATCAAGCCAGATTCTCCCGGTTCCTTCACCACCATACGAGGTCGGTAACGTAATTCCATGCCTGAAATTGTTAAGTCTTTTAAACATTCATAGTTTACACCATACTTTTATATAAAAGATGTACATTTTAAACAATGAGTCTACTCTGCTCTTAATATTTGCCAAACAGTTAACATAACATAGATTTTTTTCGAGAAAAAAAATGCCGAAATTTCAATCTTAAAAGTACTGATACTCGTAAAATATCTAATTAAGGCAAAAAATAAGGCATTGGATCTCATAAAATATCTCATGACTTGTGCATAAACATATATGTGCCTAAGATATACAGAGTACAAATACTATCACAGAATAGCAAGCAAAGGAAACAAGAACAGGATCTGCCGACCTAGTAGATCGAAAAGGAGGGGCTTGAGGAAGGGCAAGCAGGGCAATAGGGAGTTGTGGTATTCAATCTAATTGCAAAAACACTCAAAGGCTTCTTCAGACTTAGCCCGGAAATGATAGTTTTACACACACAAAGAATGTATGAATTCACGACACCACCTTTGCTTTTACGGAATTTCAAAACTTCGCAAAAGCCCATCACTACTCAAGGGTACGGCGGCGAGATTTGAAAATTGTATTGCTGTCCATACGTTATTGAATTCCTATTTATATTCATCTAAAATATGAAATGATTTTTTTTTCTTCTGAAATATATAATTCAAATCAATTGAATTACTAATTTAAAAACAAAATTGACAGATTGTTCCATCTTTTAAATGCATGCGATTGTATACGTTAACAAAAGGCACAGGGGCCACATTGCACACCCTAGAAACTGGCTATATGTAAAAGCAAATATCAGTTTAGTATTGAAAAGTTTAAATATAAAAGTGGCTTCGGTGAAGGGGCTATATGAACATACTTAAACTACACTTCCTAATGAATAGACATATAATGCTTTTGCTGTCTATAAGATGAAAATTTTTATTGATATAGCCTTTATTTTCCTTTTTATTGATCCAATTAAATGGCTCCTCTATTCTCCTGATTGGTCAATATTTGAACAAATTTAAATCACATTACCTTTTTGATGCTTTTATATTCATGATTCATCATGGCTTTGTTGTTTTTGTGAAGAATTTAAACGATTTTTCCGATGTCTTCCTACGTAAAAACCTTTATCACCCATTGTAGCCCCACTCAAAACTTGGGGGAGGGGGAGGATTTGAACAAACTTGAATGTACACTACACGAGGATGCTTTCATATAACTTTGACCAATCACAGCTTTGCTGTTCTTGAGAAAAAGATTTTCATCTTTCCTGTCAAGTGATTCTAGAGAGGAATATTATGTTTAAAGATTTTTCTAATGTATTCTTATGTTCATCGTTGGAACCCACGGGTTTTCTCTCCGTTACACTGCATTTAAAAGTGTAACGGAGAGAAAACCCGTGGGTTCCGACGATGTCTTATGTTAAAATTTGATACACCATTGTGGCCCCAACCTGCCCGGAGATCATGGTTTAAACAAACTTGAATCTTCACTACAAAAGGATGCTTTCACAGGAGTTTCATCTTTCCAGGCCCAGTGGTTCTTGATATTAAAGGATTTTTCCCTATGTATATTTATGTTGAACTTTGATACCCCATTGTTGCCCCACCCTTCCCCCGGGGGTAATGATCTGAACAAACTTGAATCTACACTTTACGAGGATGCTTCCGTATAAATGTGACCAATTACACCTTTGCTGTTCTTGAGCAAAAGGTTTTCCTATGTATTCCTACATTATCACCCATAACAGCCCAACCCTGCCCTTTGGGTCATGATTTGAACAAATTTGAATCTACACTACAGAGAATGCGTCAATATGAATATGACCAATTATAGTTGTGCTTTTCTTGAGAAAAAGATTTTCAAAGATTTTTCCGATGTATTCCTGTGTTAAACTTGATACATAATTACGGCCCCACCCTCCCCTGGATCTACACTACCAAAAGATGCTTCTACATGAGTTTCCTCTTTCCTGGCCAAGTGGCTCTTGAGAAGCAATTTTTTTCAAAATATGCCTATTATTTTTTTCTTAGTCATGATAATCTCCCCTTTGAAGAGGGCGTGGCCCTTCATCGGAAAACTTGAATCCCCTTCACCCATGGATACTTTGTGGCAAGTTTGGTCGAAATTGGCCCAAGGGTTCTTGAAAAATATATGAAAATGTAAAAAGATTACAACGACAAAGACGACAAGGACGACGACAGACAACGGACAAATTTCGATCAAAAAAGCTTACTTGAGCCTTTGGCTCAGGGCAGCTTAAAACGAGTATTCAAATTGTAATTTTATATTCGAATATTTCCTCATCGAATGAATGTTCAAATATTCGTTGAAATCCCTTCTTTATATATGCAGTTAGGTTGTGTAATACCCAGGGACAGAGAAAAAAGATTTTCAAAGAATTAATGCATTTTCTCTATACAGTCGTTAGAGCCCCATCCTAACACCAGACCCGCTGACCAAGGGCCCATGAAATTTACAATTACAGAGGAAACACCCTTCCACATCATTAGAATTCATTAAGTTAGTTTTCCAAACATCCAGGAACAGAGAAGAATATTTTCAAAGAAAAAATGCACGTTCACCATAAATGTATGCAGCCATAGCAATAAATGCCCTGACCCTGGGGTCATAAATTTCAAAATAAATTTTGGTAGCGGAGTAACCAATGCTTATTACAATCATATCAATAGATTGAGTGCTTAATGTCAAGTAAAAAAGTTTTTTTTATATTTATTTTCAGTGGTTTTAGTCCCAGCACTCAAGCCCTAATGGGAGGGGGGGGGGAGGCAGGGGGCTTGAATTTCACAACTTTTGTTCCCTTCACTTTTAGATGCTATACAATGTATACCAAAATTGGTTCAGCGGATTCAGAGAAGAAGCTTAAAATGTTCAAAATTAATGCTAACGAACATTTCACGACGACAGAAAAAATCAGATAGCAATGGGTCACCTGAGTGACTCAGATGAATAACTAAATAGAACACTAAAATGAAAACAATTTAAGAACTATATACGAGGGTTGATCCAAAAGTAATGTCACTGTGTCCATATCTTTAATATTTGGTGTCATATTATCAAGATAATGCACCAAAAGATGCATAAACATAAATCTAATCAAATTTGAAAATTTCATTTAATAATATTAAATTGAATCCATTTTATAGACGCTTAAAACATTAAACATAGTGTCGCCGCGTCATAACTAAACGTCACGTTTTTAAAGTGGCACAGGGAGTCAAAATCATATCTTAATTTTAAGATATCTGTAGCATACAGAGAGAGACTTACGAAAATTATGAGTATATAGCGAAGATATGACAATTAAACTGCAAGAATTGACTGCACAATATAAGTGCCGGAAAAACAAAGGTTGTATCTACCGTTTCGTTGTTTCGTATATGTCAAGGTCACGCTACTCTTATTTTTAGCTCAGACTTGTAAACAAAATGAAAAGGTGAGAAATATGTTCTAACAACTTTTTAAAAAGATTACATCAAATTTTTTGGTCTACTTATATTCATTCGTGGATACCTGAGACCATATGGTAACTATGGAAACTTATTCAACACTTTTCTGCGCACGCGTATAATAGGGAGGAAGAAGTACCAGGGTATTTTGCAATATTTTCGTTCTGGGTCAGACAGAAATTATTTTTACTTTTATTTTTCCGGATAAAAATTTAATTTTTAGGTTGTGAAACCTGTAATTTTCTGAAACCTAATACTTTAAGGAATTGAACAAAATTTACAGAGGTCGTGCGAAAATTCTACATTTGTCAGTTTTCCCCTTTGTGCGTCACTGTGCCGCTTTAAGTGTATATTATTAAAAGAAAAAAGACAAAAACATGTAAAAAGCATCTAGAAAGTGTCTAATCGCCTATTATTTTAAAATACAAATTTTACGGCAAGTTCTTGTCTTTAGTTAAAAATTCAATGGCGGCGTTGTTTTTTTTTTTTTCATATTTGTTGTTTATATATGATGTGTTTCAGAAAGGAAATGTCGAAACTGAATAAAACGCCGAAACGAGTTGTAATGCGTTTTTCCTTCAAAATCGGGAAATCGCCAGTATAGAGACAGTTACGATAGTAAATCAGACTCGCGAGGAAAGGATGTAAACAAGAGACTTATTGATAGATAGTTTCAGAGATTTTGGGCGGGTCATGGGTAATTAAGTGATCAGCTGAGGACAGAAAGACCGAAAGATAGGATGTCGGGTGGAAACGTTCAATGGCTTCGACGTTGTCAAAAAAAAGAGATTCGTGTCACGCGGTTTGAGTGATATGAGAAACTGAATTTTGTCTTATGGTACTATTCAAAGAAATTGATGAAGGATGAAGATAGAGCGTACAATAAGACGTGTTGACAATTTATATATTCAGCTCATTTATAGTAAAATGAGTCAGCATAATACACATTGTTGAGTTAATTTGGTTTCTGTGTCAAATGGAGACGTATATATGTTGTACATCTAACTGTTATCAGACATAGCACATATGAAATGAGAATAAAATTTACACTTACGGGCATTCGATATACATGTATCTTATGATATGACCTGTCGACCTGTCAACCTGTCGACCTGTCGACTTGTCGACATGTAAAACCTGTCAATTTGTTGTTCTTAATTTAAACTGTTGACCTGTCTTCCTGTGGACTTGTCAGCCTGTCGACCTGTCGACCTGTCAAATTGTGTTATTAAGTGAAAAAAAAGGTGTTGCTATTTTACATGTAACCTTGGTTATTATTATACTAATTCATTTTAATAAAAGTGTTTGTTAATATTCATCAAAAAGTAATTTGCATTTAATGTTTTGTACATATATTTATATTAGCATATAATTGATATAATTATACATGGATATTTATGATCTTACAAAAATATTATATCAACAAAAACCGATTTACTTCAGATTATGTGGATGGGACTATTTTCGTCTTATTTTGTACTTGACCCGAAAGTAAAATATGTGAATGCGTTTGTGAATATAATTTTTTTTAATGAAACGATGAGGAAGCGTTTTTAAAAGTGTGTGACGGTGCATATCCGTCAAATGACGTTATTTAGGTGCGGCGACTACCATAAACCCACTTTGTATATAATTCGACATTTTAAAAAGTATGAATAATTTAAATTGAATGTTTGAAGACTGATTTGAAATAAATGTAGCTTCCATCATGTATAATTTTGTTAATTTACGTCGACTAGGAGCAATTTTATCGAACTTGTGACATTACTTTGGATCAGCCCTCGTACAACTGTACAGCATATACACGTATTAGTAGGTTTACTCCAATACCGATTATCCAACTTGTTATCTTAGTTCCTCATAATCTTAACTGGGATTATGTGCATAACGTAGAAATACACATGTGTGCAAGCTCAGTTTATGATGTATGAAATCAATTGAGAAGGTTATTTTTTTTTCGTATTAAATGAATGTATACTGTATTGAATTGTAGCATCTACCTGTAATGTTTTAATTGTTTCCCACTATAAACACTTTTTAAACTCAGGAATTTGAAATGATTATAAATAAAGAAGATGTTACATTGAAATAACACACCTATTATTTGCTAGAAAAAATTGAAGGGTTTAAAATAAAGGTATGGAACTCTGAAAGCAGGGTACCCACTTTCGCCAATAGAATTAGTTCAAATCAAATGATTCATAATTTTACTTTCTATTTATATCTATTCACAAAATAAACAATCTTCATTCGAAATTCCATTTACTTCCCGTTACTATTTCTTTCTGAAATCAATTCCAAAATTTATCTTTTTCACTTTTATTTTTTTTCATACACCCAAATTTTTTAATCGATCCAAAGGTCTGTGATTGTAACAATACCTAAAATATACGTAAATGTTATGGTATTGATTATAATTTGGAACAGTTATATGTTGATTTTTTTTTTTTTTTTTTTTTTTTTTTGTTAGAATCGATTAAAAACTCAAACTTATTATAGAATGATATTTTACCTGTAGCCCAGCATTCTACAGACTACTGTTGCATCGTTATTGTCCCATTTATCATCACAGACTGTTCCCCACTCTCCATTATAATACACTTCTACTCTGCCACAATACTCAGCCGGATACACCAAATACATTAAGCGAACCTTTACTTCCAAAGGAAATTTTATGTTTATTATGCATTAAAACTTTAAAAAACAAAATGAATATTTTACACCAGTTGCCTCTGATGTTATGTATTGCATTACATGAGGGAATATTATCGAGATTTTCAACCTTATTGACAAAAAGCTTTAGAGATAAAAAAAAAAAAGCTTACTTACCATGAGAGTAAACAAATTTCGACAAACTAGTAATCGAGGTATTCAAATATTGGTGCTCTGAATAAATTGTTGAAAGTTGAACATTTTGACTTGAGTCTGAGTTGGAAAGTGAATGAATTGAGTTCTGCATAGTAGATATACTCCTGGTTGCAGTGGACATTCTATTAGATAAAGAGTATATGTCATGATGAGACGCATTTAGAGTTAAACTAAATGAGTGAAGACTGTTCTGTGTGTCCATTGACTTCTCTAAAAGTGTAGTATTTAGCTCTAATACATTTTGGGTTACTTGATCAACATATATTTTCGTAGAATTTATTTCTCTCAAACAATTCCTTTGTCCTGCTTCCACCGAATCTCCTAATTTTTTTTCACTTACTGATAAGCTCTCTTTTAATAAATCGGTATTGTTGTTTGATTCACTCAATCTGATTTCAAAATGTTTCCAGTTTGCTTTGCATTCTTGTTGTAAATCATGAATTGATACTTGAATTCTCGATAATGCTTCTCCGGTAGCATTAATCCTTCTTTTCACTTTAAATGCAATGCTGCGTTCAATGTTCTGAATCGTATTATTAACTTCTGATTCTATCAGCGATATATCGTAATAAATTTCATTGAGTGATTCACTATTCCTTGAAATATTTTTGGCAATTTCAAAATAGGTAACATCGTTTTCGTCCATTCTTAGCTCTGCCTTTTCCACTCTTGTTTTTAGACTAGCAGACTGATTTTTAAGTTCGAATACGTCAAGCTGCAAATTGCTATGAACCACATTAATTGCAGAGGTAAGAGATGACTCCATGTCCTGAATTCTCGTTGAAATATTACTTATTTCATAGTTCAAGAAAGCTGCTTGATTCTGGAGAGCGTTTCCCACAGCTGATTGGGATACTTCTAGATCTTGCATTCTCGTCGAAATATTATTAATTTCACCAAACATGAACTTGCGTTGTTTTTCCAAAGTCTGATTGAGTTGAAAAGATTTCTGCTCGAAAGAATCCTGAACGTTGTTCTTAAAGTTTTCAAAATCTTGTTTTATTTTACTCTCAAATAAAGATAAACGAGCTTCCATCATTTCCAAAATCTTATCAAACATCCGAAACTGATGCATTTTATAAATGTTCATTTGCTTACAATCCTCTTCAAAAATCATCTGTGATTTTCCCAAGGAATAGATGCAAAGTGTGGAGAAAACAATGATCAAAACAGTGGTCTCCATTTTATCCCTCTGGTTGTCACCCAACCACTTATAAATTGCTATAAGCACTTAAACTTAAACATAGAAAGGTGTCCGTCATATTTGTGGGCATGCCAAATATGGTTTTATAATAACACTTTTGATAATTACATTTTACAATCATCGTGCATTTTTTCATGTAGATTTTCCTTTCAATAAAATCTATTTTTGGATCAAATAAGTAAAGAGCTGATTTGAATGAAAAAAGGCTCACTCAGCAAGTTATTGGTCAGGTTTGTTTACTTGAACTTATCAGAGTAATGAATAGTATTTTGCTACAGCTTATAATTAACTAAAAATAACTTTAAATATTGCTTATTACAAGTTCGAAAAAAAACTTCCTGTTAAGAAAAATACATTTATATCTTTGAAAAATGACTGAAAACGTTTTTATTATTTAGCTAGAAGAAAAACTTCCGACTTTACGATTATATTCAATGAGAAATATCAATAACTTGACATTTTTATTTGTTGATTTATCTGTGTTCTATACAATACATTTCTGTCTTAATATTTCCGTAATGAATTTATACTGAATATAGTTCTGTAATAAAAAAAAAAAAAATAAAACAGTTTGCTGCCCGATATTTAATTTTTTTCATACAGAATTGTATTCGGTATATACCTTACTTATATCACCGCTCGTTTAATGACACTTTGATTTACCCGAAACAATAAGATATTTAAACAAAAGACAAAAATATAAATGGCCAATGAAGCAATTCTTTCAAGAATGCACGCTTGAATGAAGTATATGGAGATAACGAACAGTATTCAATATCAAAGTCTATAAAACAATACAAAATAGGAGCAGAGCAAACACGGACCTCTGAAACATCAGAGGTGGGATCAGGTGCCATGGAGGAGTGAGCATGAAAAGAACTCAGACTTTTCTGAAACAGTTGCATATTTTTGGGAATTTAAAGTGATTATAATTGTTCGAAATAAAGAGTAGAACTGCAATATTCTCACGGGTAAAATGGACAAAGCTTGAAGCATTGCATTCAATTATGATAACGACCATCTAGAGAAAAGAAAAGAAAGGAAATTACAGATTATAGAACTTTGATTTAGAATGTAAACACAAGAAAGATGAAGATGATGCTGAAGGAATATTTATTTTTGATTACTCCAGTTTAAAATAACTTTACAGGCCCTTAACAAAAGACATCCCGACAAGCAAACAGTGTAAACAATTGAAATTCGAAAATCCTATATTCTTCTGTAAAGGGGAGAGACCTTTTCCTAATTTTGAGTACACTTAAAAAAATTCTGAGATTTGCTTCTCCTCGACCCTTCAACAACAAAGGGTACTATAGACAAAAAGGATCTGAATCCATATAGGAACGTGCGTTATAGAGGTTTGCATATACTGGATAATTGTTTTCAATATAACAAGAGGTAGAACCCTTCTATAATTGTCATATGTACATGTACCAGTTTACTCGGTTATCTAAATATTTATAACTTTTAAACAATAATATGAGAATTTCTGATTTTTAAACCAAAGATAACACATTTCTGTGTTGACATTCCTTTGTTCTTGCAGTCTATATATTGAAATTAACCTGTGGCAGTCCAATGTTATTGAGCAGTTTGATATTGAGTATAATATCAGACTCTCCCAGTATTGATATTCTTCAAAATTGGATTATTACTTAATAAAAAGAAATTAAAATGTGATTATTTAGCAAACCTCATTGCTTGATTTTAGTTCTGTGTGCATACTTTTTTAAAAATAGAAATTAACATACTTATCATGCAGAATTGAATATCATATTGTCTATCGTACTCTACATACACGTTTTTGCTTCTCAGTTTTGTTGAAATTTATTGCAGGTTGTGAGGATTGTGATATAGTGAACAAAGTAATATACTATGTTCGAGGGTCATTCAAAAAGTTCGTAGACTTTTGTCCTAACTTTTTTATTTAACGTCGTATTATATCCAAATTTGGTATAAATATTTAACCACAGATTCAAATAATTTGAGTAAAAAAAATTGGAATGTAACCTCATATTTATTAAAATTACCAAGGATTTAGAACAGCAAAAAAAAGGGGTCACGGAGCACCGTCAAAATTAAGTAATTTTCTAATTTTCACTTTATAGTATTTACAGCTATACCTCTAATAAATGGAGCTGAAACGAAATAAAATTTACATGTTTAAATAAAGTATTGCTGTATTAATTAAAATGAAATCAGGTTATGTAATATCTCGTTTCATTTAAAAGATATCAGCTTCTAAATACATATGGACTTGATTAAAAAAGGCAAAAAACCATGACGTTGGAAGACGTCACGGAGCAGCAAGTAGCAATAAAATTAGACTTTACATTCGGGAAACTTTTTCTACAAGCTTAAAAAATCCTTATAAATCAGGATCTGTATGAAAAAAATCTGTGTATTTGTATTAAATTGAAAATTCAATTTTTGAGTGGTAGCGAGTTTGAATCAGACGATGGATTGTCTGCAAAGAAATGGTTAAAGTTCAAAATATTGTCAAAAGAGTTAGGAACGTCATTGAACGTGGTGTGTGCTTCAATGTTGCAGAAATAATAAAGTTGCATGGTAAATCAAAGAATTTGAAAACAATAACATTCTAATTCAAGCTATATTTGTACAATTGTTAGCAAACCAGGTGTTAAGTATTGTGGATATATGTTTTGAATGGAGAAGACGCAACAAACCGTGTTTGAAATAACAAAATTGTGTATACTTTTGACAAACTTTCTCAGCGTTGTTTTTGACGTTACAATATTGGTTAACCGTGCTCCGTGGTAACAAAACATGTTGCTTTTAATTTTGGCTAACGTGAGTTCTGTTTAATCAAATGGAATGAAACTTCACACTTCGACAAAATAAATGTTTATGTTTACAAAAATGTGTTGATCTATAATCTTGTAATAATCATATGACGATGAGAAGCATTGTCTACGTATTTTTTGAATGACCCTCGTATACACGCAATATATGATAGATAGAGATGGACATACATGCAAATAGATGGATGTGATTAGAAAGAAATGTTTACTCTTTTTGACTAAAATAAATTGCGGGTCGATATTTCAGCCATGAATTTCATTACTTAATATTTAAATGTACAGATGTGTTTATAAAGAACTCAAGAGTTATGTATTTGTCTAAATATTTTTATTTGAATCCAAAAAGTTTGAAATTTGAAATGCTTTTAAATGTAACCAATACTAATCAATTCAGAAAATTTTGTAAATTGTTAGATATTATACTACAGTAATTAAGAGGGTTAGTTCTCTTGGATGATATACTCTGTTATCCCTTCTTCATGCATGTAATATTTCCTGTTTATTATGATGTACATATCTTCTCTTCACTGTTCTGTCAGTTATGAGAATAAAGTTCAAGTTCAAGCCATGTTTCGGTAGTGAAATGTTATGTTAAGGTTTGAAAGATTAACACTGATTTTGTATATTACTTATTTAAACTAAAAGTATTTCGATTTATGCATATTGTTAAATCCTAAAACAGAGCTTTCAGTAATTTCTTCTATCGAATTCAAAATACACAGATACCAAAAAGCAAATTTGAAGGAAAAGACTTTAACCAATTATGCAAAGCTCCTACTACAATGGTATGACGCTATTCCTAATGCATTCTCTCTCAAGAAATATTGACCATAGTCAACGAAGGAAACGAAGAATAACTGCATTTCTATTCTGCCAATTTTTATGAACCAAACTGTATATTGTATATCATATCAAGCAAGATATAGATGTATCGGAAATAGAATGGAAATAACTATAATTAATTGTTAATTGACAATACGTCGGCTAGATATCGTATTGTCGAGTTGAAGGAAACATTAGGTGTTTGCTTCTTTTTACGTATAAGGTCTTTACAAAATCGATATCTGCTTCATGAATGATTATATTTCAGTTTAAAGTGATACACATGCTTGTGACAATGTACATACTTATAAAATATTCGCTCCCCCACCCAAAAAAATCTAAGGTCTTTGCATGTGGTTCGTGGAAGAAAGCACAAGTATTTGAATTTTGACTTATGATACTTATATTTGTGAGAATCTAATTAGACGATGAAAGACAATAATAGTAAAAGTTTTAAGAGCCATTCTCTGTAATCACTTGAACTTTTATATAGTAGCTGTGGCACGCATAGTCTCAGAATTTCTCCAAACTCTCTATGATAAAAGTCTTTGATACCCTAAACTGAAATCAGGCAAAAATTGGTTGCTATGTTTTATAGTTACCATGGCAACATGTCTTAAAGTTCGAAAAATGGCATTTTTTAATATGTTTAGAGCCCCATAGTTAACATTTGCGGCAAAACAAACGATTGGCAATGACTGTTTCCAAAAGTTGAAGGTCAGATGTCTCAAATGCATGATAAACATGTTTGGTAAATCAACTATTACATACGTTACTATGGTAACAAAGTATTCAAAAGAAAAAAAAATATTCATTGAATTTTATAAAGTCATACACGTAAAAATAAAAAGCAATTATAGGATAAAATGTGACCAAATAATAGAAAAAAAGAGCCTTGAAACATATACCAAGAACAAAATATGATACTTCATTTTGGTTGGCAATGGTTGCCAAGGTTTTTATACCACAGAGAGCCTTCAAAGTAACATTCTGTATGTTTCAATCTGATCCTATCTTTTAAAAAAGCACATTTCCTCATAACTGATGATCAATTTTTGAAGATGTTGGTGTGCTCCTGGTTTTCCCATTTGAAAAAATTCAGTTTAGATTCTTTAAATAGCGTGTTGCTATGGAAATAAGCAGAAAATATATGCTTAAAAACCTGAAACATATTTTCTGTCCTTGGATACGTACCCTTAAATGTAGATTCCCAAAACTTTTAGGATTGATATTTATTAACAGCTCACCTGACTTTTAATTTTGACTATCATCCAATCTCTAAGTGGATGCAAGAAGTTGGCACACAGCGTTTAATATTAATATAAAGTTCACAAAATCGAACGTTTTCCCTTCTTGGTAACCATAGCAACAGTGTTGTTTTCTTCATCAAATTTTATCAATATATGATATTCAACTTCAGTTCTAACAGATAAGTATGATTCAAGCTGAGTCCTTTAATTTGTTTCTTGGTTATATGGCAATTAAATTCTTAATGCAGCGAAAAATAATTCACTTTTAAGCACTGGTACTTTGTTTCCATGGTAACACTGCAAAGTAGCAATTATACCCAATTTTTCTTATGGTTTTGGTGTTGTAAGGTCCTAAGGATGCATATTTGCCAGTCTTGAGTTTTCATGTTTTTCCTCAAGACAGTAGCATTAACCCAAACTTAGTTACTGGTTTTGCATGGTTACACTGTGTTACCATGGCAACCATAAAAGTTATTTATAGCTATAAATAACTTTTATGGTTGCCATAGAATAATATTGCTTATACTTATATACATGTACTTAAGGTCAAACATTTTCATTGTTTTTCTTAAGTCGTTGATTGAGTTTGAGCATGTAACACCTATCATTAGTGAATACGGAGTGTTTTTCAGCATAATTCAGCATTTTAAATGTATTCCAAATGTATCCTTGGTTACCACTTACTTAGAGATATATTCTAAACAGTTTCTTTACAGTATAAGTGACATCAAGGTGTCATGTTTTTGTGAGAATGACTTGTTTGCTTTTTCTAGTTTTTATTAAGCCACAGTCAAGATTTAAAGTAGCTGAAAATCTCGATTTTTTCAAACTTTTCCGGCTGTTGCCATAGCAACCGAGACACATAGCAACGAAATTTTGTTTGATATTTGTTTCTGGTGTCAAGTACTAAGCATGGGTGAAGTTTCATCAAAATCGGTGACCATGCGTGGCAACGAAGTTTAAGTGGTTACAGAGAATGGCTATTAAATATCATCTTCAAAATCAGGAAAGCAAGGTAGATATTTGCACAATTTTTTGGTTTGCTTTAGACAAATGAAATTTAAGATAAAAAATGTTTATTAAGAAAAAAAGAAAGGGAAATCTATTATTATTTATGCTGTAAACTTTGTTTTCCTGAATCTAAATTGCCGCGCTCTGAATAAAGAAAACAAGGACAATTCTCACGTCCACAAATATATAAGGTTAAAATTGCATAATTATGCAGTTATTTTACCAATCTTTTGCTTTTATAGGGATGAATGAATCGAAGGATAATTTTTATCCTAATCTTATGTATTTAAATCTTTCATTTCGATTTAATACTTGTGTATTCTCTAATGAAACTTTGGTTTTTTGACCGTGCGCCGTAGGACCGTACCCTGTGCACATTCAAGCAAATAAAATCTTTATTTTTGTTTATAGATTACTAAAAAAAAAAATTGATGCACTTAAATATGATGAATAAACTTTTACTTGAAATTTCAGCTTAGTGCGTCCATTACTTTTCGAGAAAAACGCTTTTTCGATGATTTTAAGTGACAACCCTCGTATAAGATAAAAGTTGGAAAAGCATATATGCAGGCGTTTCTAGGACAAGTTAGAATTGAGTCGTGGAGCGATGGTATTTGAAAGAGTTATCCCTCTTGAACTTGAAGAAAAAATATTAACACACCTTTGAAAAGTGGGAGGGTACATGTATATAGTAATCGGGATGTCCGTCCGCCCGTCTGCTACTTTTTAGGGTGTCCAGCAACTCCTCTTAAACCACTGAATTTAATGAGAATTTCACAAAATCTTCATACCACAGTCTCTTATTTTACTTTTTTATATTTAAAAAAGAGACATTTTAAGTAACACAACAGAAGTTTTACTAACTTGCTCTCACACATTCACACTTCCATCTATTTTACTTTTTGATTTTACACTAATATCGGGTTTCACATATTGAAACATGGAGACTGCTATTCTTTCTATATTATTAAAGGGTACCTATCTTTTATCCGCAACTCCTCCTAAAACAGTCAATAAAATTTTATGATTCTTTCACAGATTCTTTATAACATATTGCTTTATGCGCCTCTTATTTTACTTTTGATCTGACATTTATTTCGGTTCTCCCAGAGAGAAACATGGACTTTGCCATTTTAATCATATTAGAGCCGTTGGTATTTTTTATTGAGATCAGTGCTCATAGTATCTTAGTTTCAATTTCCGCTTTCTTACTTTTTTAGAGATGTATAAGGTTGAAATTGCATATGCATGAATTTTCCAAAAATTACAGGTCAAGTTCGACAAATTCAAAAGTAAATAAGGCAATTGAAATTTTTGCTGCCCATGGGGGCATGTGTGGCTTTAAGAATCTTGTTTTTTTATGTCATGCGTATCTCATTGCGTTCTTGAAGGATGAGTATCATCAACTGAGTAAACAATCATTTACAAGAAAATATAATCGAAAGAATTTCACGGAATGAAGTCTAGAAATACAGGACGACAAAATTTACGGTCAATATTTTGCTATAGATTGCATGAAATAGCACACGAGACATTTCTGCGTAATTAACACATAAATATATCATTCAGAAAGCTATATAAGTGTTAGCCCACTCTATCTGTTTGACGTCAATTTATGGTGTGTGGCTTGATACATAGTGTCGCGACGAAGATATATTGTATCTTATGTACCGACACCCCCCCTCCCCTTACCCAGTCAATTTTAAAAAGCAGACAGAATTTTGATTTTTTAAAGACATCTCATTGATTAAAGTTAAATCTAAAAAGCACGAGTTATGGATCATGTAGAAACTAGGACTTCGGTCGATTTTAATATATTTTATAATTTTTTCCCAAAATATACACAGTTTGGACTAAAAACATAGGATCATATCATCTCACCGAGGGAGTCTATCCTTTTTAGGTGAACTCTGAGTTATTCAAATGTATAACGCCAAAGATTCACTTGTAATGAGAAATGAGAAGATGAGGTACTGTTAAAGTGATCGGATGATATACACATCCTTTTCGGAGGAGACTTGATATCATATCACAGTTTTAAAAAAGTGGATTTTACTCCTTATTAGACTTGGAAAATGCTTTCCATACTTTCCCTAAAATTACACACTTAGAGAAATCATGGTAGAATTGTTTAACCTTTCTCTTTTTTCTTCAAAAATGAAGAAAAGCGAAATGGTAAAAAATCAGGAAAAATCCCATTGTTTTGCTTTTCCATAAAATATTCACCTGACTTGGTATTTTCTAAAGTTCATTTGCCACTTCTAGCACCAAGCTAACATAATCTGAAATTTGTTTTCATCTATAAACCTTTACTGAGTGTGATTTGTTTATATTTGTAAGTTTATTGGAGTATTGACATATTTTCCTAGTGTCCTTTCTTTTATGCAAGAAATTACAACAGGTTATCGAGTAAATTTTAAATGTTATATTATCTCACTTTATGCTCCTTTAGAAACATTGCGGAGAAAAATAGAGGGTAAATGAATCAAGATAAAACAATTTTACCATGAATACTTTAGTTGTGTACTTTTTCGAGAAAACGCGGAAGGTATTTCATTTTTCAAGTCTAAGGAGAAAAAAATCAACGTATTGTCCACTTTTCTAAATCTGTAACATCATATTTAATCTCCTCCATAGAAAGAATGTGTGTATCAACTGTCCTTAAAAACATTTTTCTGTCAGCAGCTCATAAGCTTTTTAATATCATGTTTTAGTTATGTAAGTTTTTACAGTCATTGTTAAACTTGCGATCTGCACAGTAATATGTCTCCAAATCTGCAATCAAAGCTGAGAGATTATATGCAGCATAGAAATTGCGTCAGTCCTGGATAATGGTCAAAGAAATAAATTAAATTCGTGACAAAAAGTCGCTTGTGTGCATTAAATTAAATACATGTGCAAACCCGGGTTGTTTTCTTTGATATCCTTAAAGACTGAGACTATCAAAAAAGCTTAATCTTCATTAATAAACGAGGGAAAAATGGCTCGTTACTTATTTTAGAAATAACGTACACTAATTAAGGGTGAAGCTTCACTTCTTTATAGCATTTATGCAAAAATATGTGCACTTAATATTAACACCAAAGGATTTGCATTGATATTTTGTTTAATTTGTTAGCTATACTCTTCATCTTTTCTAATCGTGCCGATCTTCATTAAAGGACCCTAAAAAGTTTTAACTTAACAGTTAAGCATGTCAAGGCTAAAGGCATGTTTATATCTGGTCTAATGAAAAGTAATCTTGAACTTATATTATTTTCAAAAGCCTAGAAATTATCGATATAGTACATTTCTTTCTAGATTTTCTTTCTCTTTGTTGAAAATCTATGCAAAATGTGATAAAAGTTTACAAAGTCTTTCAGTGGTGCAATTTCGATATCTTGCTTATGCTAGAAAGTATGATTAAAATAAAAAAAAATAGTGAATTTGGTAGATTAATTAATCGATTCTAAACTGTGTCGAAAGTCAGTATTATACAGTTAAAAAAATGTATGAAATGGCGGTATTTTGATGCAACGAAATATTTCTACTACAAACAATCGAAATGTATCATTTCGGTCATTTAAGACGGTATACTAATCATAAAAAATGCCTGTCATATAAATATGCTAAATAACATGACAAAAAAGTATCCAAACGAATCAATCGATAGATGATTTCTTTGTCCCTCTCATTTACTATAATTAACTTTAGATTTGTAATTGTTACATGAATAAGCTCTCTACGTGTGGCTTCAAATATCCCAAGGGTTTTTATTGCACTATAATACAATTTTTGAAAGATTAGTGAAAAGACAACTAATTTAACATAATATTCTTTGATTGATTTTTTTTAAATTTGGGGGTATATTAAAAGCATTGTGTACTTTTGATATTTAACTTTCATCTTTTTCTCTGAAGTCATTACATCTATACTGAAAACTTTCATATGTTGTTTTTGGTTATCATAGTCTGTTATGTTAATAATGCTAATGAATTTTTAAAATGTTAACCTTCTCATCACTGGATCAACAACTGATTCTATTAACTTTATTTCGTAAAGTTTTTTTTTTTATTACACGCATAACTGATTTCACTCTTGAAAATGTCAAGCTAGAATTTTATGTTACATCTTTTGAATTTTCCAATAGAAGAAAGACACGTACAGTTAGAATAATTAGAAAAAATAACTTAGATTACTAAATTGGGCAATAGAAAAATATGCTTTACGATCAGGAAATTTAATCACATAATTGAAAAATTAAGTACATGTAAAAATCATGACAAAATATTGATATTCATTTCCACAGCTTGCACCGATGATGCTAATAAAAACTATCGAGAACGTTTTTAATTGCTTTATTTTGTGAATTCTCATTGTTGAGATGATAAGGAAAATGCTTGACCAGTTTATATCATGTACATATATATTTCATTTCATTCCTCTCCGCCCTACATGTAGTCTCACATTAAATAATCCTCACTGAATCCTTCAGCTATGTTACGAGAAGACGTCCACCAACAAATTTTCGTGCTTCCTGGTCTAAATCTTTACTTTTCTCTTTTGCGTACTGTTTTTTACACTTTTGAAGCTTTTTAAAAAATTCTTTTGTAATATTTTGTATTCAAAAAGGCATTTTTTTTACCATAATGAAGCCCTAAATGTGATTGTTTTACTTCAATTTTACTAGAACTTTAACTGAATAGAGGACAACCTTAGGATTTCTAACAGAATGGTATGGTTTATTGCATTGTGATTTGAGTGAAGTCTATATACATTTTTTATATATATGCATGTGTCCGATCAAAAAGTGAAATAGGAGGCGCATGATAACACAATTCATTTTTGATCCGACATATATCTTGTGTTTTCCATAATAAATCATGGACTTTGCAATTCTGTATTGAAAGGTACACATCTCTTATCCGTAACTCCTCATATATACCACTAAAAAAATATAAAGATACTTTCAAAGAATCTTCATTACACAATGCTTTTATAAACCTTTACTTTACTTTTTGTTAGGACACTTATTACAGTCTCCCAGAGCAAAACATGGACGTTGTCTTTAAATTCATACAAGTGTATGTGACGCGAGAGATATCATATATTGAGCTCAGTGCTCACAGCACCTCTATTTTCCATGCAATAGCTGTGACGTTAATTCCAATACTAATAATCGAACAAAATATTTTTTTATATTAATAAAAAAATAACGTAAAATAAATATGTTAAATATTGATTATTGAAGTGTTTGACATCGTAAACATAATTGATGAAGCAGCCACTTCTCAGGAAATCTGTACAGGTGTGTTGTGAGTGTTATTATTATGAAGTGTTGTATACTGACTGATTAACGGCAGTTGGTTTCATTGGAAATCAAGGAAATGATTTTCTATTCCTTCGTATGAATCAGAATTTATTAAAGCACTTCTGGAGAAAAAAAAACATTGTTGTGGTGTTCAACCCATCATTGATATACTTGGACATATTCTATTAATTAAAAATAGTTATTTTCTTTCAATCGCTGACTCCATGTATCCGTTACAAGTGATTCAATTGAGTCTGCCAAATCCGCTTTATATTGGAACGTTTTAAAGACTATGGACGATAACGACCAACTTATAACTTTCCTGTGAAATATGTGGAGATAACGAACAGTATTCTAGCCCAAAACTCGAACATTACCAAGTAAGAGCGGAGCAAACACGGAGCTCCAAACCATTAGAGATGGGATCAGGTGCCATGGAGACTCTAGATTACTTCAGTTTTTCCATTCTCCTTTTGAAATATTACAATATCACCTATATTTGGTGTATGCTTTATCTCCTGGTGATATACACTTTAAAACCGAGACAAACTTCTGACCAATAAGTTGATGTTGCAATTTAATGTTGTTTGTTTTTTTTTAAATAATTCTATCAACACCGTTTGATTCAGCATACGCGAATTCGTACTTATCACGCGACATGGTTTGCAAATAAAATCTACATATCGTTTGGTCGTATTTTAAAGGAGCGAATAAGAGCAACATCAGATTTATTTTTATTGAATTGAATCCTTTGTCTTCATCATATCATATATTATCTTATTTAATCAATAATGATTATTTCCATTCTTATATCCATATGATATATCTCGATGAGCTTGAGATAAAAAAAAAAATACCACAGAGTCTGGCACATCTGTTAGTACATTTTTGGATATTTTACTTTAAAAAGACTTTAATGGCAATCTAACAACCAATCTCTATGATAAACGTGATGATTTCAACT
>NW_026927125.1:0-29503 GCF_032062105.1 Saccostrea cuccullata | reverse complement strand
GAACAACTTAAAAAAAGCTCAGTGTTATATGCATTTATCAATGTATAAGCGTTGAAGCATACATTTTGACAGTCGTCGATTATTTGTTCTCTGTATGTTTATAAAATGTAGAGATACCACAAATGTATATATTTTTAGATGAACAATAAAACATCAACTTCATGACCGCATGAATAAAAATAGAATTCTTTAAATTACAATGTTTCATCTTTTTTGAGATTAAGAGTCTTAATATTTCTCAAAATGAAGTCCAATGATGTATAGTTTTGAAGTAATATGTATAAGTAAGAATGTAACTAAAAGAAAAAAGGTACATACACAGATGGTGTGATTAAATACATTTATACGTTTATTTACTATTATAAAAACCTGAAACTATAGTTCAAACAAAAACAAAGTAAAAACAAAGTAAAAACAAAGTTTACTGTAGTACTGTTTTGAATTGATACTGCCCACAAGGCGTTAAAAAGTCATTGCTCAATGCATACTTTATCAGAACACAGGAAAAGATCAAACATACAAAAGGCTAAATTTAATTGTCCCTAAATATTTCGACCACACCTTTTACAACAAAAATTTGAAGAGAAAAAATATACAAAAGGAATACTTGAAAAGATTATATAACTTATAGTATTTTGAATTCGAGAAACTGTTACTGATATCTCTGATTCCGGATCTATGTTTACTCTCTGCAGAATAAGTATTACAGCTGTCATAGAAATAAATAAGAGATATGCTAGAACATTAACGCAGAGAACACGTGTCATAATAGCTACGACTCTCGGCTTCACGTGCGACGACTTCAATACTCTTAGCTTTATAAAATGAAGAATAAGCGTAGCAATTACTATAATTAACACTGTAATCAGTCCAAACTCAAAAATAATGGATCTGATTGTCAGTTTTTCCTCGTCGTAAAAGAATTTTGTTTCAATGCAGTAAAAGAACATACCAGCCAGACCAGAGTAGATCCAGAGAGTAAATGAGCAGCATAAGACAAGACCCACGGTCATGTGATTTCTTACATTAATAGGATCAAAAGTATACCCAAATCTAAGAACGGTCATAAATAGTATGTGGGTCAAAAAGCAGCAATAGACACTTCGTTTGAGAACGTTATACACATGGAATATCAAAGACAGACAGAAAACACAGAAGAAATTGTTACGAGTTCTAGCGAACCAGTATTCTTCAAAGTTGGTAAAGAATCGTATGTAATGGAAAGTTAGACATAACACATCAGTGAGAGCTAGACAAGCGATTGCGGTATATGTAGGTGTGTGAAAATCCTTCTTCGTTCTTATCCTCGCAATTGTTATTAAGTTTCCTATCCAACCAAAGCCGCCTAAGACCAGAGAAATTACAGCAAGTGTCAAGGAGACAGTTCCTTTATATGTGTCCATGAAGAAAAATTGCAAAGCAATAAATTCGATTGACGACGTATTTTGTATTGGAGAAAAATCCATAAAAGCTGTAGTCGAATTGACCTATCTCTGGTTTTCTGTCTCATTCGCCATTGCGTGCCGTTTACCGTAGTTCCAAGAAGAAGATTTCAGTGTGATCTCCTTCTTGCAAAATATTTATAAGGCACAATCAAACACTCTATCGAGGCACAACAGAAATCAATAACCAAAGGATGCCACTGAAGAAAAGTTAGGTCTCAAATAATATAATAACCTAAAATTGTTGATAAAAACATCAGTTGCATCTAGGACCTGAATGCCTTACCACTCCTTCAGGAGTATTGAAGACCCTGTCGTAAAAAAAGGAAGAAAAAAGACCTCACGCGGATGTGTTTTTGAGATTGTCATACACATCCTTACCACATGTATATCATTTTTTTCTCTCTCTTACCAACTGTAGCGAATCTTTCGTTATGGTATGGAAACAATTGGTCTGAGAATTCCTCACTAGCATTTGCCCTGTGAGATAAAATATCACCTTGATTTTATTAGGTATTAAACTTTTACTGCTCTTGCTTTTTACATTAAAACATATTTTTGTCTAATAGATTAATTTTTGGTCTCCATCAGAATGCAGCATATTTACATTTTATAAAAATTAATTTAAGGTCTTTGTAAAAGAATATGTTCGTTTAAATTTGAATCATACTGAAATATATTTTCAAGGTTTTCTTAGATTTTTTGTCTTTCAATGCTTTTGCCGCGGCCTTCCATTCGACAGTACGATATATATATATGACAATTTATCAATTAAAAATATTCATTTTAATTCTTATGTTTTTCGATAATCCCTTTGAATTCGAAATAAAAGACAGCACAGTGTCTGAAAAATTTGCGTTACATTTGGATTTTTTTTACTTCAAAGAAAGTAATGGCAAACTAATAGCGAGACTCTATAACAAACGTAATAATCCCGGTTTTTCTACCTTAACCTTTCCTCCTTTGTGTAGCAAAGCCTCTAACAAACACAACTGATACCGTTAAATTGAAGGTTGAGCGGTGTTTTTCATTCAAATTGAAAGCCCATTTTTCACACTGAATTGTAATAAGAGCAATGTTAGCCTTACGTTGGCACAACAAGCTAAAGACAAGTAAGACTTTCTACATCAGAGACTTTGCAAATTCTATCCTTGTTATAATGACATCGGTTGTAGATACAGCCTTTCATATAATATAATTGACATTTTCCATAATTACTCTTCGGCGAATGTTAATGTATTTTTTTTCTCCAAAAAATGGCTTCATATTATTTTTCTAACCCGATTAAGACAGAAGGCTAACAGCTTGTGTGACAGGTCTCGGGGGAGGGGGGGGGGCTTACTTCTATTGGGCACCTTAGCAATATCTGGTATTTTCAACAGGTCCATGTTAGTCCTGTTCTCGTCTTTTATTAAGATTCATGAGATTGATCTTTCTTTGTTATCTTTACTTTTTAATGATAGAAAACTATCCCAAATGACTTAGTCGTGGTCTTTATAATTAACTTCGGTCTCTTAATGCCTTTTATGTCGATAGACATCCCTTGATGTGTTTGAATCTATACATGTCTATAAATGAAGGTATATTGATTAGAATTCATGGGTTTTGTCTGAAGGGGCATTTTAAATTTCCTTGCATTTATTAAAACACCTTGTTAGATTATTTGTAGATTACCGGAAATAGTTTAGAAATATGGCATCACTTTTTACTTTATTGGGATGTAAATACGAGTTGGTCATATGAGCAACTCCTACATCTATTTCGGCAAAAATTATGATAGATATATAATTCTTCTAACTAACCCTTTGTGCAAAACCTTCGAAAAACCTGATCAAAATTTCAGAGTTGGGATCACGTGCCATTGAGGAGTTAACATCCCCTGCCGACCGGACACCCGCCGTCTGCTCTTTGTCACTTTCGGGAAAAAAGAAAATTGGTAGACAATTCATGATCAGTGTGTATATAATGCCCTCACAATTAGTATGAAAAACGTCAGTCAGCATTTGGTAAATGAAGTATTGAAAGAATGAAGTATTGATTATGCTGACGATCCAGTGCTTTACTGAAATTTATTACAATAGTTAATTGATGACTTTCTTTTGTCTACAATGTACAGTGTAGTGGAAGTGTATATAAACGCATGTGAAATAAAAGAAGCAATAAGGAAAGAAAACAAAAGCAGTATTTATTTTTCCAATATAGATATAATTCAAGAAAATAATTATTGTCACAACTTCTTATCATTAATATTCATATGCTTTTAGGAATTTATTCATAAGAAATTGAATTCGGACATGATAATGTTTTTATACTGAAGATCAGCGGGATAAGCCTATTTATGCACATTCTAAAAATTAGAAATTTACAATATATTACTCAATTTGAGCGCTCAAGTATTCTTAACAATTTAAAAGGTCGTGAGTTCGTACTCGGCCGCGACTTTACCTAGTCGATAAAATGTGTAGCAACTGTTCCTGTGCCATGCGCTCGGCACTTTGAAGTGAAAGTTGCGGGTCCTTCGGATACATTGAAAATTAAAAACCGAGGCCCCGTATCAGCGGCCTTTATACAATATATTTTTCTCAATATCCAAAAAAAAAATGGCCACTTGTGTGCCGAGAAAGGTCAAAATTTGAAGCCCTTGAATTAGCATAAGGTGACGTTTTTATGAGTGAAAAATTCTCGAGAGGGCCGTTAAACAGTATACAATCAATCAATCAATCTAACAGATGATAGAGTTGTTCTTAAAAATACTGAGGATTAGATTTAAGCTTTTATTTAGATATTCTTGAAAAGACTTTTAGGAATTATTTTTATAGTGGCAGAAATGATAATTATAATTTGTAAAAGTTTTAGATCAAACAGCTCAGTTTATCTGATCAATGCGGAAGGCTCACCGAGTGTGATCTGTGTTGACTCAAGGGATGCTTACTTCTCCTTGACACCAGATTCAATCTCTAGTGCTCATATAATTTTAAGTCTCTTTAAATTTATACCCTTTTCATAATTTTATTGTTTAGTGGATATATGAGATTAATCACTTTTCGTTATCTCAACTTTCTTCATTTATTTGATAAAATATATGGAGATAAAGAACAATATTTAAGCTCAAAAGTATATTAAACAGTACAAAATAGGAGTAAAGCAAACAGGGACATCCAAAACAACTGAGGTGGGATCAGCTACCATGGAGGAGTGGTCATCCCCTGCCAACTGGTCACACTCGCCGTGTGCTCCCTGTCATGATTGGGGAAAATTTGTCAATAATTCAGTGTTTAAATAACGGCCTAACAATAAGCATGAAAATCGTCAGTCAGCATTTCACTTAAAAATAAATTGTTTTTGTTGACAAAGTCATTGTATCATAGAACTTACAAAATGATGACTTTAAAGGAGACTGCTGATATTCTTGTTTCAGCAACTTGTTTTTCAATAAATTACCTCGTTTTAAAAATTGTTCATACGTAGAGAATGGTCTTCCGTATCGAATCAACTGAAAGATATAAACCCCGTATTTATGAAGGTATATTGCTGCAAAAGCAAGGGAAGCTGACAATTAAAAAGTTAAAGTTATCTCGTTTGTCATAAAGCTTGGTTGTTAAATTACCATTAACGTCCTTTTCCAGTAAAATATCTATGTATATAAAAACAGATGTGTCAGGGTCTGTGGTATCTTTTATTTCAAGCTCACCAGGATATATCTTATTGACATAAGACTGGAAATAACCATTGTTAATTGACAATACTTAGTCGATATATCTTAATGTCAAGTTGAAGGCCACAGCAAGTGTTTCTGTTTTCACGTACAAGATTTGGGACAAATTCTGCTTCATATGAAAACAAAAATAGGTATGTTAATAACGGAGCGTAGTTGGAGCCCGTGGGAATTCCAATAGATTGTTGGAAGACCTTGTTTCCAAAAACCACATAGATATTGTCAATCAGAAAAGCATATTTTTAATATCAACTTCATAGTACTTGTGTCAACAATCAGGGTGTTTTTTTAACAAAATAATTTTGCAAATTTTGCAAATGACAAGGTGAGTAAATTTTCGAGTTCAATTTTTATTGAAAAGGCAGCTTTCAGTGATATAAAAAAGCCTGGAATTTAATTTATTTTGAGGAATGATTGTTTATAAAGTTGAAAGGTCGTAAGTTTTATAGCTGTTGATTTTGGTAAAATTTTGTGACTTCAAGATTTCCAAAAGTTTCTTGAATTTTTTAAATATCCCACATCTGATTCACACCACTTCTCGAATACTAGTATATTGTTGTGCAGTACTCCTGAAGTTTCTGCTTCAATACTGCTAATATTTTAGTGAGGAGTACAGAAAGAGGCCTGTAGAATATTTACTGGAACCGCCATGTATCTTTGTAAGAATTTTTATGAAGCTTTGGAATGCAAAATAAAAATGATACTTCAAAATTTGGTTGTTTGGAATATTTAAAAATTTAAAATTGACATATTTTGAAGAAATTTCTCCTTAGAAAGGGAGTATAAGTGGGATAACTACTTGTAGGATTAAATCCAGAATCCTCTAAAAATACATTTTATATAATGAGCCATACAAACAAAGACAAAATTGTTACCTGCTTTGTCAGCAGGGAACAGGACGTACTGATCGTGTAATCTATGCAATTCATTTTTCACCTGGATTATTGAATACAGAAGGATACACGGTTTTCATATTGCCTCTCAATCGCATAATTCGTAATTTCAATGTACATATAATACATTTAATCCAACCTGACAAAGTGGAAAGGTCTTCTTTTTTCATGTCTGGCCCATCGCCTGACGTAATCTTCTACCGTATTCATTATATTTATGAAATTCCGACGCCAGTTGAAGGATCAGGGTTCCCCATATTTATGACCTTCTAAAACTAATGATCTTAGGGTCCTCAATATTAACTATATTTACGTCACCTGTAATAAGGTGTCCAGCAGGGAGAAGAACATGAACACGATGGATGATTAGTTAAAATGAAAACTTTTGAAGATATATTAAATTAAATACTTTGAATAAGTTATCAAATTGCTGCAGCAACTAGCTTTTTTCTAACAATTACAAAATGCTCTTTTGAAAATGAAATATGTTAGAAAAGTATGGCCATTGGATATTGAAAAATGTTGTGAAAATGAGCATTGATAAATCTCATAAATCATATAAAACGATTATTAATCTGTATTGAATAGTCAATATTTTATCATAGATTAATACAAGAACTTTGGTAATACTTTTTAATCTATTAAATTTTTATTAGTATTTTAGTAGATGAAATACCCCTCGCTTTCAAAATTGAAATTACAAAAATAGAAAAATGAATTATGTCCATCCAAATCAGTATTGTTCTTAATTTATATATTATACAATATCCGTTATAATTCATATCCTGTGTCATTAAAACCTTTTTTTTATTTTCATAAGCGCAATATATTCATTTTGAAAATTTACAATGCAACGTTCCTGTAAAGATTGTGTTTTGATGTTCGTCATGCGTACTCTGGACTTAACGTAGTCTTGTGAAGACAAAGTGTAATATTTGAAATCTTAAACATAAGATGCATGGCATTGATTTCTTTGAGTCACAATAAAAAATTAAAAATATTGACGCAATGATATTTGTTTTATTTGCTATGTTTTGGAGAGAAATATACGAGAATAGTAATAAAAGAGAAAATTATCAAGCTTTTTTTCATATCATACAGGAAATTAACGAGCGCTTATAAAAAACTTGTATAGACAATGATTTATATGTATATAAATCAACCCTAAATGTTGCACGATCATATATGCTTTGATTTATCTCTTCATTATATTTTCATTCAAGGTTATGGTTATATCAAAATAAATCATGAACTGTAGGCATGTAAATTATGCACTTGTCCGTGCGAGCTCCTGTATCATGTATTGTTTCAATGACGTTTGCACTTGATTAATGTTCGTTATCTACATATTTCATTTTAAAACTAGCTTGAGTGTCTTTAACTCTGCTTAATCTCTAATATTACTTTTTGATTTGCCACATCAGTTCAATCTTTCGAAAAAGTATTCGTAGATTTACAACCATTAATAGAGATTATCAAAATGTCACATTTCACAGCGATTTCAAAAGTGTTGTAAAATTGAATGTAAAAAAAAATAAATAAATATTTACTTGAAAATCCCCCACGAACATTTGCCTCCCATTTTTACCGACTTAGATCAGTAAAGGACGAGAAAAAAAAGACAAACAAGTCCTTTGGTTTTGTAACACCACGTACACATTTGAGTTATTCAGAATAAAAGGAGCATGCTGGGTCGATCACATTCATGCTACTGACACCTCCCCAAATCGATTAATATTTAACATATCACATCAACATCAACATTATGTTTGTACAACCAACTTTAAAGTGACGATGAAATGTGGAGAAAATATGAACAGTAATCAGGTTCAAAAGTCTATTAAAACAAAGCAAATTAGAGAAATCTAATCCGTGAGAAACATTCCATAGTACGTGGAAATGTGAAGTTAGCAAAGCAAATATGGAAAACATCATAGGTGCCATAGCGGAGTAAGCATCCCCTTTCGACCGTACACGCCCTCTGTAAGTTCCTTGTTATAATGGGGCAGACGAAAACAAATGCATGGGTAACTCAGTATTGAATAATGGCCTAGCAATTTGTATAAAAAGCGTTAGTCAAAATATATTTGACCTAATAATTAGACTTACTGACAAGATCATTGCAGCGACCATAGAATTAACAAAATTATACTTATATAAAATGATATCCGTTTTCATCATAGTGTTTGCCAATAGCTTTTCTCGTTTGAGATAATGTTTCTACGAAGATAGAGCATACGTTTGCGCATTTCCCCCAAATTTTATTAAGCCTTGTCCAAAAAGTGAGAATGCCCAAATATCATACACAACATGAACATTTAAACGCTGTTTCGTACAACCTGTGAAGCATTTTAAAAATATACATACTTCATTTTATTTCGATTTTCTATTCTGGTACATTTCATTTTGACAGCGTAATATTAAAATCATTTAAATTTTCAGCGTTATTAAAGGGGGAAAATTTAATGATGACTTCAGCTTTTAAAACCCGATGCAACGAATGAAAAAAAGTGATGTTATTTGCTACAGAGCATCTAGAAAATAGTGGTACTCATGAATAAAGTATTTCTAAACATAATAAATCGATAGATCAAATTGTGACTGATATTTTTCAAACAAATTGTTGGGCCATTTCTTTCAAGCAAATTTTAACTCTCCTTTTACCACATCTGATGGTACAGAGGTTTTGCTCTTTTTTTCCCGAAATATAGAATTTTCAAAATGAATAATTATTTGTAATCTAAATCTTTTTAGCTTTTTTTTTTTTTTTTTTTTTTTTTTTTTTTTTTACAGTATCTTATTTTAAACCGCTCTGTGCGGCATGCCAAAAGTTGCACTTTCAATCTTTTCCATTCGTATTGTATAATTTTTTGGTATTATATACATTTCCGTTTTTGTTGGAAATAGAAGATATAGAATACAAATAAATATATACATACGAAATGATTTTTTTTTTTTACAATAAAACGAGGTAAATTATTGACAAACATGTTGATGAAAGAAAAATATCAGCAGTCTCGTTTAAAGTCATCAATTCGTAAGTTCTATGGTCGATACATTTGACTTTGTCAACAAATACAATTTATCATTAAGTCAAATGCAAACTGACGCTTTTCATCCTTATTGTTAGTCCATTATTTATATACTATATTATTAGCTGACGACGGATTTTCCCGGTATTTCCCGATCATAATAAGGAGCACACGGCGGGTGTGACCGGGACAGGAGAAGAGAAGATGAAACGAGATTTGTGAAATTAATGTTTCCTCAAATTTTTTAATGACGTGCTTCGTTTTAGAAATTGCTCGTACCGTACAATAAGCTCTTGCGTATTAAATCATTTGTAAGACATAAAATATACTGCATCTGCAGGTGTTAATAGTACATATATATTACTACATAAATAAGCAGAATACTATAATGTGTCAATCAAACGCGTCCCGGAAATCGTAGTTTCAATAATTTCCAGATATTTTTTTTAATATTCATATTTTCTTGTAAAATGCTATAAATGTAGCAACATTTATTACATACTTAGTAATATAGGATTTTTGCATAAGCGATATGCCTGACGTCACAAGAGAATTACGTAACCCACAAAATATGTGTATGATAACAAGTACTGTTTTTTGAGGTTTAATTTACTAGGGGTGTGATATTGATCCGTATCAGCCCTGCAGGGCTGATAACCTATATCAGCCCCGCAAATCCATATCAGCCCTGCAGGGAATAATACATACCCTTTTCCATATCGCATCCAAAATCAGCCCGAGACACCAATATCAGCCAGAGGACCGAAGGCCCGAGGGCTGATATTGGTCGAGGGCTGATACAGGATATGTGGAAAAGGGTATGTTTTATTATGTTTATTACATACTTAGTAATAAAATACAGTACTCATTAAGTTGAGAAGAAAAGAAGTAAATAATCAAGCACGGACTTCTTACATGTACACGGTCTATTGTCTCATACAGTTTGGGTTTGTTTTTATATGTACTTCTATTATTTAATAAATTAATGATTAATAATTAATTAATAATATGTCAATTAGATTATCCTTACATTCAAAAAGTTACAATTAAGAGAATTAGTAACCCCAAAAATATGTGTATGATCACAAATACTTTTTTTGAGGTTTAATTTACTAGGAGTGTGATATTGATCCGTATCAGCCCTGTAATAGAGCTTGGTTGTTAGATTATTATTAACGTATTTTTCAAGTAAAATATCCAAGTACGAAACAGATGTGTCAGACTCTGTGGTATCTTTTATCTCAAACTCACCAGGATATGTCGTATCGACATAAGAATGGGAATTACCATTGTTAATTGACAATACGTCGTCGATATACAGTATATAAATCTTGCGCTGAAGGCCACAGCAAGTGTTTTCTTCTTTTCACGCATCAGATTTTGCACAAATTCTGCTTCATATGAATAGAAAAAATAGGTATGCTAATAACGGAGTGCAATTGGAACCCATGGGAATTCCAATAGATTGTTGGAAGACCTGGTCTCCAAAAACCACATAGATATTGTAATCAGAAACTCAAGCACCTTTTTGATGTCAACTTCAGAGTACTTGTGTGTGCAATCAGAATGTGTTTTAACAAAATAATTTTGCAAATGACTAATGACCAAGTAAGTAAATTTACGAGTTCCATTTTTATTGAAAAAGTAGCTTTCAATGATATAAAAAAACCTGGACTTTAATTTATCTTGGAGAATGGATGTGTATAAATTTGAAAAGTCGTAAGTTTTTTAAGCTGTTGATTTTGGTAAAATCTTGTGATTTCAAATTGTCCAAAAGTTCTTTGGAAATTTTTAGTATCCACATCTGATTCACAGCACTTCTTAAATATATTGATTTATATATGCACAATATTCTTGAAGTCCTTCACTACTGTCAATATCTTAATGAGGAGTAAAGAAAAAGGCTTGGTTGAACATTTACTGGAACCCGCAATGTATCTTTGTTTGTATCGGAATCCAATATACATATACTTCTCAAAATTTCTAACTCCCCAGTTTTATTTTTTCTTAAAGTTTAAAACCTTAACATCAATGTACTAGTTACTTACAATTTTGCCTTTAATTTGCAATACTTACCTGTCAAGGCAAAAAAAAAAAATTGTAATCGAATGTGTAATTACTCGACCGTGACCGTTTTTGTTAAAAAGCATGAAATTCAAGTTCCATATATTTTTCGGGTGTATTCTTCATATATTTTACTTCCATGTGTTCTCCATCTTTAATTGATAACGAAAAACACAAAAAAGTTTGATTAAAATGCGGTGTATGTCCACACAACAATGTGAAAGTGAAGTTGAAATGGCCCAAGCTGGTCGTAGTTAACGAGAGTTCTGTTTCCTTTCACTGTATGACTTTATTTTACTTAAAACCTTTATAATTACCGCCCGAAAAACCTACAAAGCATACCTAAATTCCTTTTAATCATTAGAAATTGCTAGATTTTCAACAAACACAGTAAAATCATCCTAGAGTTTATCCGGAAAAATCAATAGAACCTGAACCGGAAGTGCCCTCCCGTCAATGTCAAACTGGAGGAGTGGGGAATACATGTAATGAGACATTATGTAACTATTGTAAGAAAGGCACAGGCACTTTCGGTAAGCCCCCGTGTCATCCTAATCTCAACCCTAATTAGCATGTATGGAAGAAGATAGACCAGAGTGTGAGATAGCTTTTCCAGCAGGTTTAAAAAGCCTATGATTTGCAATATCCATATTCACAGATCCTAGCCTATATTCTTGTGTCGAGGAATATATGAAATTGGACTTTCCTTGGCCTTTTCAAGAAGACTATTTAAAAGTTTCAAAGGGGCAGGGTAAAGTTTGGTATATTGAAAAGGCTGCTGTCTATGATATTAAAAAGGGTAGATTTTAATTAATTGCAAACGTCTGTATATTAGTGAAAAATTCTCGAATGGGGCGTGAAACAATCAATAATTCACCGCGAGAAATTTATCTGAAAAGTGTAGATTTTTTTATCTTATAGACTTTTAAAAAAAAATCGGTGATTTCAAATTTTCCTAAAACTCTTTGGAGTTTTTAAGGATCCACACCAGATTTACACCACTTCTGGAATATATATGAAGCAACTTAATCATTGTCGTCTCATTTATTGAAGCAAAAATACAGCATTTACTTAAGGGTATTTTCAATGAAAATAAATGTAATAATTATTATCAGATATAATCTGTAAAAGGTATTTCTTTTTTCTAAGTTTATAAAAAAATGAGTTACCTTTCTTTGTAAAGTAATTCTAATGTAGGAAAGATTTATTTTTTAAAACAATTATTGCTGTTTTGTTTAGGTCAGTAACATAAATTAGCCACCTAAGAAGTACAATTTTCAGCAAGCCAGGAGGTCTCAATTGCAGGATCATCTTAAATTACCTGCTTACATTGCTTATGTCCTAGTCACTTACAGTGAGAGAAGCAGGGTTACGAGGGACGTTCAATAAATAATGTCATCGGTGCTCAGAAAGAAACAATAAACGCTTTTCTAAGACTTAGTCTTAATGATTAAGCTAAAATATTGTCTTTTGATTAAAACACATGTCCGTAACAATTTATACAATTTCTAATTGTTTTTAGAACACATTTTTGAGTATGGCCATTATACTGGAATATGGCAGATCCTATGATTTCCTGTACTTGTTTTTTTCTTTCTGAAAGGTGTTTTTTTCAAGTTTGGGAAATGAAACAAGTTAAAGGTTGAAAGTGTTGGCCAATATTGTCGTTGTGACTAAACATTAACTTTATTTTTATTCCCAGAACGTCTTTACGCTTCATGGCCTGTGGGTTTGGACGCTGTCATGAAAAAATTTAATGTAGTAAATTCCTCATTCTGACTCCTTTCTCTCATAAACCTTTCACTTTTTTGCAAATAATTTGCTTTCAAGACTCTTCCAGAAATTCAAATCACCCCCCCCCCAATAAGAATTTGAACAACAAGACCACTAATATTTAAGAAAATAGCATAAAAAACTGTTTTTGTGCTCTTACAATTCTTTGCTCTTTTCAGGCCTTTGCTGTTTTGTCATGTGTATCTCATTGTAAATTTGTTTTGAGGATTTAAAGCATAATGGATTCAAGTTTCATTATCTGTTTGAATTTCAGACAAACATGGATAAGAACATTTTTTTATTTTTACAATAATTGTTTAGATCTTCCTACACGCTGTCGTTTTCACTTATTTTTCAAAATATTGGGTGACCTTTGAGTATTAAACTTTTTTTTTACTATCAAATGTTTCTTTAAAACAGTGTGAACTACCCCCAAAATGATGTCTATCAAATTTGCTATGTGTCTTAAAGTCAATCAAACATACTCAGTGATAATTTATTGAATTTTTCCAAATATACATTGGTTGTTGTGTGTCCTTGTCGCCAAGGATGGTTACCATTTTTTATGCACATTATATCATTTTTGTTCATTGAAATCCACCGGCTCATGCGTGTATAAATCAGACATTGGTTGCTGTAAATTTCACATATTTTAGTTAATATATCTTTGGGATTCTTTAAAAGTTTTACAGCAGCTTTAATGGAGCGTTTAATTTCACTCTAGTTTACTGATTCTTTACTATTCATTGTAAATGCAGTGTCTCGAACAGCCCCTGTTTTCCAGCTTCTCACACTGGAACTATGTGATGAAAGTGGTCAACTAAACTGTTATCAACTCATTAAAGATTCTATAATTAGAGAAATCAATCCTAATGCCATATGATGTCTATGTTGTATGTTATCGAGCTGATGGCATTATTTATGGAACGCCCCTCGTAAATAAATTTTAAATCTACTTTAGAAAATTTGAAAAAAAAGAAATAATTTCAGACTCTTTATATAATTAATGATCGGGCAGGTATTATAACAGAAGATGAGAGCTGAAAAAAGCCTTTGACATGTCCCTAAGAAAAGATAATTCTCTTACCTTCAAATTTTGTTTTAAGGTGATTTTAAATGGGGTCAGGGGTGAGAGATTGAGGTCCATTAGTGAGGGATGAATCTTTTAGTCTTATATAATTAAAGGTAAAAATATACATTCAGAAAAAAATATGTTGGGGGGGGGGGGTGAATCCCAAAAACATTTGATAATATTCTTATTATTTGATTTTTTATTTAAATAACGAACTTGTTAGATATCGACAAGTTTGTGGCGTGTTTGTTCTCCCATCTTTTTTGCAAATTCTTCTAGGCATATTTGTACTTTTTCCTTATGTATATTAATATCCTTATAAAGGATATATTCAAATATGGTCATATGTAAATTTTGTACATATTTGTTTAATTTGTTTGGCATTACAATAAATGCTCATTTACACCAAACATTTTGTTTTGATATTTACAAAAAACAGAGCAGAGTAGACTCATTGATCATGTTGATGGAGAAAATTTATTAAATTATTTGAGGAAGGTTGAAGACAATGGTATAATTGTATTTATGTGCAACATAAAGTAATTTATACCATCTCTGATAGTCTATTGTTATAAGAGAAGTTTTCCGGAATTTTCAATGCCGCAATAAATTCTTGCTACTATATTATATTTGTAACTTGATCTTGTTTATCCAGACCATGCATTCTGATGGAAATAATTTTTGACCGACCACCTCCCCTGCATCCACTCAATATATACCCAATTGTATTTGATTAAATAATGTACACTTATTACAGTGGAGTAATTGTATGTTATTTGTTTTTTCAATTGATATGTTAATGTTATAATATTATATCATAATAATTATTTTGTTGTTTATATATAGTATACATATATTTAAATTGAAGTTGTCCTCTGATTTGATATGTTAACAATGTTACAATATAGTACTTATTTTTCGTGTTTCACATGCTTTTAAGAATTTGGGTGTTTGTTCTCCCATCTTGTTTGCAAATTCTTCTAGTCATATTTGTACTTTTTCCTTATGTATATTAATATCCTTATAAAGGATATATTCAAATATGGTCATATGTAAATTTTGTACATATTTGTTTAATTTGTTTGGCATTACAATAAATGCTCATTTACAACAAACATTTTGTTTTGATATTTGCAAAAAACAGAGCAGAGTAGACTCATTGATCGTGTTGATGGAGAGAATTTATTAAATTATTTGAGGAAGGTTGAAGACGATGGTATAAAGATACTTTTCCCCATTGACGTCAATGTAATCTTTGTTAAACAATTGCTGCTTAGTTAATAATTTTTTTTTAATTTCTCATGGACAATCATTTTTTGTTTACTATAAAATGCTTTAATTTAATATCAGAGTATTTTCTACTTAATGGACATTTAGGGGTAGAGAATTCGGTCCTATTAGGGATGGAAATCCTTAAAACTTTTATAACATTCAGGACAACCAAGGTGAATTCGATATTTTACTGGATTGTTCACCTTTATAAAATCCTTACAACGATACATTGCAGGGTCAAGCACCTACTCTATATTTCTGTATTCTTATAACTCCTTACAAATAAATTAAATGCTGAAGGAGAAATTTTAAACATACCCTTTCACTGCATACTCCTGAAGCACAGGGGCCAGTACCATGCTAAATTTGAATTTACGTATTGACTATATATATACAAAAAAAGATTTGTATATATATAGTCAATACGTAAATTCAAATTTAGCATGTTACTGGCCCCTGTGTCCTGAAGTGGTGTAAATCAAATGCTAGTTCCCTAAAACTCAGATCCTAAACAAATTTAAGAGAGCCAATGTTATTTTCAAAAGTCAATAACATCAATAGGTACGACTTTTTGAATTTTATAAAACCACTAGTTAAAACTAGGCTTTTTGGTCTGCTTCTTTAATAAAAATGTAAATTTTAACACATTGTGTTTAGTAATCAACAAATTTTACACGCTTATTTTTTCAAATGCCCATAGTACAGTTGTTAATCATAACAAACATGATTTTCTGTTGCTCAGATCGTCATGGGCAGTAAGTGTTTGTCATGTCCATACGTTTTCTTTCGTCTTTTTCTGTCATTCACAATTTCCGTTTACTTCAGTTTCAAGAAAAAAAAAACATTCAACATATTTTTATTATTATTATGCTGATACATAGTGATTTATTCAACATATTTTAATCTTGACGTTTCTTTGACCTTGATATCACTTTAAAAATTTGCACTTATCTTAGTATCAAATATATCATCCAGTATATTTTTATCAAACCTTTTATGATACATACTGGAGACAGTTATTCAACTTCATCAACATTTTAGTTTTACTTTAAACTTAATTTTGAGTCCGACTCTTCTTTTCAAAACATGTTTTTAATTTCAAAAAAAACTTTATCATGATGGGCCTATATTTGTTCAATTTTACTTATATGGTGATACATATTGGAAGAGCTGTGAAACTACATCACCATTTACCTTGACCTTACGTTCCTTAAATTTGTTTATAGCCTAGCTTTAAAGATACTTTTTCAAAATATTTTAATAAGAAATGTTCAAATGAAAAAAAATATTGACCTTTTCTTTGACCTCACTTTTCTTAAACCAGTTTTCAGCCCAGTTCAAAGAAAGTATATAAGATGATTTCATTCATAAGTAACTTATTGTAGTGATCAATATTACTTAGTGGGAGATTTTTCAATTTCTTCGATATTTTTTTTCACCTTGTTCTATGGTCTTCTTATTTAAAATATTTTATCAAAAACAGTAAAACCTGGGATGTTTTGATTTTGATTACAAACTCCTTTTTTTTAATGGAACACGTGGAGATAACGCACAGTATTCGAGCTCAAAAGTCCATTAAACATTACAAAATAGGAGCGGAGCAAACATGGACCTCCAAAACATCAGAGGTGGGATCAGGTGCCATGGAGGAGTGAGCACCCCCTGCCGACCGGTCACATCCACCGTGTGTTCCTTGTCATGATTGGGAAACATCGAAAAACATCTGTGGACAACTCACTGAGAAAATAAGTCAGCATTTGACTCAATGATAAATTGTTTTTGCGTACATGGTCATTGTATCGACCATATAACTTATGAAATTATTACTTTAAACCAGACTGCTGATGTTTTGGAGGTCCGTGTTTGCATTACATAAATGTAATGCTATTGTGTTTATAAAAGTTAGATTTATTGAAAAGAATTAAATCAAGTCTTAAGGTAGAAACTGTGTTGGAAAGGCCCATAACTAGGAATTCTTACGGGAAATTTATTGTTACCGGGTGCGGTTTGAAATATATTATGATTTTATGAAAAAATTTAATAAATCTTTGATATTTTATCTTATGTTATATCATATTTTATCTTGAATATTGTTTTTAGCTCCATATCTTTCATCTTCAAGGTTTGTACAACATATTTTTTTTAAACAAAAGAATAACTCTACAAAAAACTCGATGTTTATACATTTATAAATATATATGTTGAGGCAAAACATTCTTGACAGTCATCGTGTCATAACACAGGCATTGCACGGACAAACTGAACACATTTTATAATCACAAGATTAAATTATTTTCAGATGAATGATAAAAAAAATTGGCAACTTCACAACCACAAAACTGAAAATGGAATTCTTTAAACAACAATGTTTCAACTATTCTCTGATCTATTGCTGAAAAATTACTTTTACACCGGACCAAAAAATTCAATAGTTACCCATAATTTACTTACTTAATAAAATCTTTCTTTAGTAAGCTAGAGTATTTACTTTGATTATCTATGGAACTTTACTCTAGAACATTTTTGAAAGATTTAGAGCCTTAACATTTAAAAATATGTTCTAATGATTTATATTTTTGAAGTAATATGTACTAGTAAATAAAATATAATTAAAGAAAAATATAAAAAAAAAATTGCTTGAATACTTAAAAGAATTTAACTACATAAGATTCGTTACAAAGATCTTTTGGTCTGAGAAAGAATTTTTTTTTTCCCCAAAATGAAAACAAAATAACTGTATTTAACAAAATTAAACTAAAGTTTACTGTAACATAGTTTAAAAAGGGTTAAAAAGTGTTAAAAAGTCATAATTCAATCCATACTTTATCAGAACACAGATCAGATCAACAAACAAGGGCTAAATTAATTAAATTGTTCCTAAATATTTCGTCCACAACTTTTACAACAAAAATTTGAAGAGAAAAAATACACAAAGGGAATACTAGAAAAGATAATATAACTTATGATATTTTGAATTCGAGAAACTGTTACTGATATCTCTGATTCCTGATCCATGTTTACTCTCTGCAAAATAAGTATTACAGCCGTTAAAGAAATAAATAAGAGATACGCTGTAACATTAACACAGAGGACACGGGTCATAATAACCACGACCTTGGGCTTCACGTGCGACGACTTCAGTACTCTCAGCTTTATAAAATGAAGAATAAGCGTAGCAATTACTATAAGTAACACTGTAATCATGCTAAACTCAAAAATAATGGATCTGAATGCCAGTTTCTCCTCGTCGTAAAAGAATTTTGCCGCAATGCAGTAAAAGAACATACCAGCAAGACCAGAGTAGATCCAGAGGGTTACAGAGCAGCATAAAACAAGGCCCACGGTCATGTGATTTCTTACATTAATAGGATCAAAAGTGTACCCAAATCTTAGAACAGTCATAAATAGTATGTGGGTCATAAAGCAGCAATAGACAGTTCGCTTAAGAACGTTATACACATGAAATATCAAAGACAGACAGAAAACGCAGTAGAAATTATTACGAGTTTTAGCGAACCAGTATTCTTCAAAGTTGGTAAAGAATCGTATGTAATGGAAAGTTAGACCGAACACATCAGTGAGAGCTAGACAAGCGATGGCTGTGTAGGTTGGTGTGTGAAATTCCTTCTTCATTCTTATCCTCGCAATTGTTATTACGTTTCCTATCCAACCAAAACTGCCTAAGACCAGAGAAAATAAAGCAAGTGTCAAAGAGGCAGTTCCTTTATATGTATCCAAGAAGAAAAACTGCAAAGGAACAAATTCGATTGACGACGTATTTTTTGTTGGAGTAAAATCTATGAAAACTGTAGTCGAATTGACCCATCTCTGGTTTCCTGTATCATTCGCCATTGCGTGCCGTTTACCTTAGTTCCAAGAAAGGGTTTTAGTTGGATGTCCTTCTTGCAGAATATTTATAAGACACAATCAAATACTCTATCGAGGCACAGCAGAAATCAATAACCAATGGATGCAACTTAGGTCTCTAATACGTTAACCTAAAATTGTTGATAAAAACATCAATTGCATTTAGGACCTGAATGCCCTACCCCTCCTTCAGGAGTATTGAAAATCCTGTCGAGTCTTCAAAAAATGAGCTCACACTGTCGGATGCACATGTTTTCGAGATCGGCGTACAAATCTTTACTATGTCATTTTTTTTCTCTGTCTCTTACCATCTTTTAACGAATCTTTTGTTAAGGTATGGAAACAATAGATCCGAGAATTCCTTATTAACATATGTCCTTTGAGATAAAATATCACATTGCTTTTATTTCGTCTAAAACTTTTACTGCCTTTCCTTTTTACAATTAACGCATATTTTGGTCTGATAGATTAATTTTTGGTCCTGTGCTTATCCAGCTAATCATCTGAATGCAGCATATTTGACATTTCATTAAAATTAATTTATGGCCTCATTAAAAAGAATACGTTCGTTAAAATTTGAATCGTACGGAAATATTCGTATTTTCAAGGTTTTCTTAGTTTTTTTTGTCTTCCAATGCTTTTGCCGTGGCATTCAATCCGACAGTAAGATATATCGACAACATTTTATTAATTAAAATATTCATTTGGATTCCTGCTTCTCGATATATCCCTTTGAACACTAAATAAAAGACAACACAGTGTCTGAAAAAATTTCCTTTATATGTATTTGGATTTTTTTTTTACTTGAAAGAAAGTAATGGCAAACTGATGGCGAGACTCTATAACAAACGTAATACCCTCGTCTTTTCTAATTATCTAAAACTTTCCTTCTTTGTGTAGTAAAACCTCTAGCAAACACAATTGATCGTTAAACTGAATGCTGAGCGATATTTTTTATTCAAATTGGTAGGCCATTTTTCACACTGAGTTGTAAAAAGGTCTTACCTTAGCGTCAAGCTGATGACAAGTAAGACTTTCTACATCAGTAGCTTAGCAAATTCAATCCTCGTTATTGTCTGTAAATATAGCCCTTTACATGGTATAATTGTGAATGAAATTTTACACAAATATTGTAAGGCAAATATAAAAAAAAATAACTACATGTTTTTCTTCTTACCCGATGAAGACAGGAGGCTTACAACTTGTGTGACAGGTCTTGAGGGGAGGGGATGCTTACTTATATTGGGCACCTTAACAATACACTGTATCTGGTGTTTTGAAACAGGTCCATGTTGCCCTGTTCTCGTCTATTAAGAACCATGAGATTGAACCTTGTTTGTTATCTTCACTTTTTAATGATAGAAAATTATATCCAGTGGCTTATCCCTGGTTGTTGTAATTAACTTCGGTCTCTCAATGTATTTAATGTCGTAATTTAACAGTTTCTTTCAGAATGCAGTTCTTAATGCATAATATAAATCTATGTTGGTCTTTAAATGAAGAAATACTGATTGGAATTATTGAATTTTGTTTATTCAAATTTGGTTTAACATGGATGAATTATATTAAGTGACTTATCCCTGGTTGTTGTAATTAACTTCGGTCTCTCAATGTATTTTTTGTCGTAATTTAACAGCTTTCTTTCAGAATGCAACCCTTAATGCATATTTATTTGACTATAAATGAAGATATACAGATTAGAATTATTGAATTTTGTGTAAAAGGGCATTTTAAATTTGGATTAACATGGATGAATTCATGAAAACAACTTAATCAAAGATAGTTAAATAAACAGAAATAGCTAGAAATAAGATACTAGTATCACATTTTACTTAATTGGGGTTTATTACATACTTAATAATAAATAAGTAATAAATAGAGGATTTTTGCATATGTAATATACCTGACGGACTGATGTGGATTTACGGGGCTGATACGGATCAATATCACGCTCCTAGTAAATCAAATCTCTAAAAACAGTACTTGTGATAATACAAATATTTTAAGGGTAATCATTCTCTTAATTTTAACCTTTTGATTGTAAGGTGACAAAAGATTGTTTCAAACTATGGGAAACAGTTATACTTTCAATTTCTTTTGCCAATTTCTCTGGTTTTATTATATATTACAATAAAACATTTGCACAATAATGCGCCATTTTAAAAATGGTTAAACATTTCAAGATCAATATATCTTCCATTTCCTATTTGCCTATCTATCTGTTTGTCTGTTTGTCTGTCTGTTGTAATCTTTAACCTTCGCCATAACTTTTGAAACCAAGGTCAAGGACAAAGGGACAGATTTGGTGGTACCCAAAGAAGGGTCTTGTCACAAGGATGAACTATGTAAAGTATGAATGCACCACTTCCTTTTGATCAAGTCAAAGAATTGTTGAATTGTCTATATGAATTAATAAGGATATAGTCGCCCACGTGGCGCAGTGGTAAGAGCGTCAAAGTTTCTGTGGATAAACAGACAAACAGAGAGACAGCTAGACAGACAGACGGACACGACAAAAACTATATACAGAGTCGCGAAGTAAGCAGTTATATAGATCCTTACGTAAAGACCAAGTAATGCATATACACAAACTTAAGATATAAATTACGAATCCCACTGTGGGACGTGATTTTAAATTTTAAGAGAATTATCTATTACTTCTTTTGGATGAGACCGTATAAATCAAATATTTTAAGGTCCGTGTCAAAAGATTGTTTCAAACTATGTAGGTGCTGTCCATTAATAACAGTTTCATCAAGCTGATGTTTTTGAGGTCCATGTTTGCTCTTGCAGTCCAAAAAGGACCATCATTAGCTCAATCGTATTTCATGAAATATTTTCTTGTAATCATATGATCAACTCGGAATTATTATTATTGGGATTCAGGGTTTATATAGATATACTTTACATGTTGAACAATGTTTGGCTAGGTCTATATTTTTAAAGCTGTTTTGGATGTAAATGATGCAAAAACATTGCTAATTTTATATCCAATTGTGTTCAAAATTAACCTTTCTGTACCCATCCATATTAATCGTTGCAATTTTTATCACTTTCAATCTCGTTATTGTGAAATTGAAATTTTAAAACCTGTGTGAATGTCAGACCAAACAACGGAAGATAACACATGATTAAAGCTAAAATCACGTCGGTTAGGGATATTCCTCAGAGGCTCCGAACATCTGCTCTCAGGGAGAGATGAAACGAGAAGCCGTAATATATCAAAAGATCCATTAAACCATAATAAAAATAACCTCTTACGCAAAAAGAGCGATCTAACAAGAGTCGTAGGGTATTTCGTAAGCGTCGGAAGCAAATTGAAAGTGAGGGGGTTAATTGAAAAGGGGGGGGGGGCTTAACCAACAAAAAAAGGTAAAACCCAATTTTCAATGCCTATATTATGTATATATTTGCAAAAAAGGGGGGCAAAGCCCCCCCCCCCCCCCCCCTTCCCCCGGTTCTGATCCCTATGTATTTTGTACAGTAGTGTAGTTAAAACTTCATAAAAGCAGGGTCAAGATTAGTAATATATAAAAACTTTTTTCCAAAGTAATGCGATTGTGGAAAATAAATTGACGGCTTGCCACACTGAAAAGTAAGGGTTTTTTTTTTATCCCACAAACTATTTTGGTGCAAGAACACGTTGCTCATGGAGAAAGAGGATCAACCATTATAATAAGGGAATTGTTTTGAGATGAAACAAATGGAGATAACGAACAGTATTCAAGATCAAAACTCTTCAAAACAATACAAAATAGAAGCAGAGCAAACACAGACCTCCCAAATTTCAGAGGTGGGATTGGGTGCCATGGAGAAGTGAGCATCCCCTGCCGACCGGTCACAGCCGCTGTGTGCTCCTTGTCATGATCGGGGAATAACGGAAAAATCCGTCGTCAATTCAATGTATAAATAATGGACTGGTAATTAGTATAAAAAACGTCAGTCAGCATTTGACTCAATGACAAATTGTATTTGCTGACAAGTCATTGTATCGACCATAGAACTTACAAAACGATGGCTTTAAACGAAACCGCTGAAATTCCTGTTTCATCAACTTGTTTGTCAATAATATACCTCGTTTTAGAGACTGTTCATACATAGAGCATGCTCTTGTGTATCGAATAAATTGAGTTATATATACAACGTATGCAGGTGATGGAGGTATATTGCTTCATAAGTAAGGGAAGTTGACGATAGAAAAGTTGAAGTCATCACTGATTGTTGGTCCATTGCTTATACACTGAATTGACGACGGATTCTCCGTTGTTCACGATCGTGACAAGGACCACATTTATTTAAAATGTCCCTTTTAAGAAAATCTAATGAAGTAATTTGTAATGGATACAAACATTATGTAGAACTGGAGTTTCCATAAAACTTCCAAATATCTGTGAATAACAGTGTCTGTTAGATTTCATATAATCCTAAGGGGCACGTTTTGTTTTCATTAATACATATATAGAAATTGTCAAATTAAACAATATACTTTCTTTTCAGATTGTAGGATCGTACATATACTAGCGTTTTCATTGATAGAAAGATTATTCCATGATTTTCTTTCAAATTCAGGAAATTACTCAGAAAAATCTATATACCTGAGCAGTATTACTGTAGATCACCTTATTTTCGCGACACCTTATTTTCGCGAGATAAGCATTGATTCTTGATAAGAGAGAAGATTTTTTCACGAATTGCGGATATTGCTCTATATAGTCCTAAGAAATACTATTATACGCGAAAATTTTCGCGAGCACACTGTCTCGTGTAATTACGCGAAAATAAAGTTCTCGCGAATAAAAAGTGAGTTACAGTATTACGATCATAGACTTTGCATTTTTGGTAACTTTAACAACTTTACATTCAACCTTCTATCCAGCAAATACTATTATTACAATACGAGTCGATGAAAGGGTTATCTTATTTGAAGTAAATAGAATGTTTAGGAAATTATCAAGTTAATTCTAGAAATAGATACATGTATGAACACCTTTCCACGAAACTAACTCTTTTTACAAATCGACAGGTCGCCCGCGTGTTGAGTGGTTAGAACGTCTGCTTCTAGATTCGCAAAGTAAGGAGTTGATCCTTACGTCGCGGGTTCGAATCCCACTGTGGGGCGTGGAGATCGGTCCTTCGGATGAGTCCAAATAAATCAAGATTCCGTGTCGCAAAAGGTGTTGGCACAATGAGTGCCGAGTATACACAAAATTTTCAGCTTCCCACCGGCAAGTGATGGCGTTTCCATATGAGTGAAAAAATCCAGAGGGACGCGTTAAACAACAAAGAAAGAAATATACAGGGTTATCATTATGGCAACAAATACTCAGAATGCAATACAAAATACAAAATGATGGTCATCAATACCATAATATACACTTATCCACTGGGTGTGAGTGGGATAGCTCTTTTATCAAACCCGCGACAGAGAACTATTCCCCGAGGGCTTGCCCGAGGGGAATAGTTTCTGTCAAGGGTTTGATAAAAGAGTTATCCCACTCACAAACAGTGGATAAGCGTTTTATTATACTGATGTATAATATAATTTCTGAGGTTTGAATTTTTTGGAGTAAGATAATACTGCAAGAATAATCTGAAATCCTGATGACGTCACAATGCTACTGAAGTCATTATGACATCATCAGTAGATAGATCTATCGTTGGAAATCAAAATTGGAGGCAAAAATTGCATGAAAATTTTCCGAAGGTGGATAGCAAAAACTATACCCCGGGGTATAGCTTTGCTATGCGTGAACTATAAAAGATAGCTATTTTACCTTCTGAACTTTATATAGGAAACATTTTAACAGAAGTATAATAATTAGCTTTATACATATAAAGCACATGAAATGTCAAAATAAATTACATATGCAGTTATATATATTTTATAATTAAAATGTTTATATTTAGGCCAGAACGAAATACATAATTTCCCTGATAATTTCTGCAATCCTTCACGTACTATGCAACGTTTCTCACCGTGGTTTTGATTTCAGAGTTTATGCATTTTTCATCATCAATAACTGGAATAACCTAGTCACTAATCTGGTAATTGTAGGTTATATCATATTTTCAAAAGCATATTTATTCTGAAACAATATTCAAGCAAGTCTGTTTAGATAAAATTCATTGTGTCCACTCGTTTGGAAAATGTAGGTCCGATCCAGCATCCGAAGCAAGATTCGATTGTCCATCCTTATATGCATCATCCATGCAAGTTTGGTCCGGGTAGGGCTTATAGTTACTTGGGAATAACCTAGTCTAATGGTAATTGTAGGTTATATCCAGCATTCGACCTGCTCCAAAATCCACTTAAACTGGTCGCTTATCTGGTAAATGTACAACGTAGGTCAGATCCAAAGCAAGTCTAGTAGTGTCCATCCCTAGATGCATCATCTATGCAATTTTGGTCCAGGAGGGGCTGATAGTTACTTGGGAATGGACCCGTTCCAAACTCTTACCTGGTCATTCGTCAAGAAAATGTAGGTCACATCCAGCATCCGAAGCAAGTCTGGTAGTGTTCATCCCTAGATGCATCATCGATGCAAGTTTGGTCCGGTATGGCTTATAGTTACTTTGGAATGGACCTGCTCCAAAAACTTTAACCTGGTAACTTATCTGGAAAATGTAGGTCACATCCAGCATCCGAAGCATGTCTGGTAGTGTTTATCCCTAGATGCATCATCCATGCAAGTTTGGTCCGGGTAGGGCTTTAAAGTTACTTGGGAATAGACCTACTCCAAAAACTTTAACCTGGTCACTCATCTGGAAAATGAGGTCACATCCAGCATCCGAAGCAAGTCTAGTAGTGTCCATCTTTACAAACTTTACAGCTTTACAAACATATTTGCACCAATTAAGAATTTTAACTACCTATTTTTATACGTTTTAGACCAATATAGTGTAAATAAATCGTTATATTCACCTGAAAGTACAGGTGAATACCGGTATAATGTAGTATTTTTGTTACATTGTTGGATCTCAGCCAATTAGAGGGATGGGAATTATACAATCATTTAATAAGTTCATTTGTTTCTTTGTCCATGAAAAGAAAAAAGTGGGAAATGGGAGAGTATAAACCGTGGCCCCATATCGCAAAAGATGCTCTTATGAAAAATATCTCTAAATGCTCAATAGCCAAGAGTGCCGAGAATTGCATGGTAAAAATTTGAAGCTCCTCGCCGGCAAAGTGGTGGTGTCTCCATATAAGTTAAAATAATCTCTAGAGGGACGTAAAATAAAAAACAAAATAAACTTATAACAAATGGGTAAAACGACGTTTTCAAAAGCACGGTGCATATTTTATACAATTCGCAGTTTACTACCTAAAGATGAAATTCTTCAATATCATATTTTTTGTGATTAAAACTTTTTCAACATTTAGAACAATCTAGATGTATTCCATTTTTTTCTTGATTGCTCACCTTTATAAAATTCTTCCAGTGATACATTGCAACTACTCTACATTGTTCTATCCTTATTTCTTACAAAAGAATTAAATGCTGAAGGAGAAATTCAAACATACTCTTCCACTGCATTCTTGAAGTGGTTTAAATCAAATGTGAGTTTCCTAAAACTCAGATTCTTAACAAATTTAAGAGCGCCAATGTTTTTCCAAAAGTCAATGACATCTACATGTACGACTTTCCGAAACTTTATACGAACACTACTTAAAACTAGGCTTTTTGATATCAAAGACACCCGCTTCTTTAATAAAAATGTAAATGTTTACACATTGTGTTTTGTCATCAAACAATTTTACAAGCTTATTTTTCACATGCTCTTAGTACATTGTTAATCATAACATACATGCTTTTTTTGTTGTTGCTCAAATCGTCATGGGCAGTAAGTGTTTGTCATGTCCGTCCGCCTTCTTTTCTTTTGTCATTCACTATTTGCTTTTACTTCAGTTTCAAGATATTATTTTTGTCGAAAAGACCTATTGTTTTCGTCTTTTTAGGGCTTATTATTATTATTATTATTATGCTGATACATATTGATTGCATCAACGTATTTTGATCTTTACCTGTCCTTGACCTTGATTTCATTTTAAAAATGTGCATTTAGCTAGTATCAAATATACCATTCAATATATTTTATCAAACCTTTTATGATACATCCAAAAGAGAGTTAACCTTTACGTATGAACAATTTCCAAAACGAGGTAAATTTTTGACATACAAGTAAATGAAACTACAGTATATCAGCAGTCTCGTTTAAAGTCATCATTTCGTACGTTCTATGGTCGATACAATGACCTTGTCAGCAAACACAATTTATCCTTGAGTCATATACTGACTGACATTTTTCAATTGTTTAGTCCATTATTTATACACTGAATTGACGACGGATTTTTCTGTTTCCCGATCATGACAAGGAGCACACGGCGGGTGTGACCGGTCGGCAGGGGATGCTTACTCCTCCATGGCACCAGATCCCACCTGATGTTTTGGAGGTCCGTGTTTGCTATGCTCCTGCTTTGTATTGTTTAATGGACTTTTTGATCTTGGGTTGTGTTTGTTATTTCCATGTTTCATTCAGCTTCATCAACATTTTATTTTGTTTTAATATTAGTTTTGACCACTTCTTTTCAAAATTTGCTTCTAATTTCATAGAAACTATATCAAGAAAGGCCTCTTTTTGTTCAATTTTACTTATATGGTGATACATATTAGGAGAACTGTGTAACTACGTCACTATTTACCTTGACCTAACTTTTCTTAAATTTGTATATAGCCAAGCTTTAAAGAAACTATTTTTAAAATAATTTTATCAAACATCATATGCTGATATACATTCATGAGAAATTTTCAACTGATTTTTTTTTTAACCTTTTCTTTGACCTCATTTTCTTAAACCAGTGTTTAACATAGTTCAAAGAAATTATTCAAGATGATTTCATTTATAATTAACTTATTGTACTGATATGTTACAAATAGTCCAATCCACACTTTTCAAAAGTTATGTCCCTTGGCCGCCATCTTAGAGGATAAACCCATAAAATCCTCACAGTAGCCTTTGCAGTTTTAGGTTTATAACTTTTTCATTTGATTGGGAAAAATCGTTGCATAGTGTATACTGATTGCCCCATGTTGGGGCTACCCACACATCCAAAGAAAACAGTTTAAACACAGTGGATTCATCATAACCCGCCCAAATGTTTGGTAGCATAAAGAGGAGAAATGTTGTTTCTTTCCCTTTTGACCTTTTGGTTGACCCCGCAAGGGACACAACTTTTGTAAAGTGTGGATTGGACTATTCGGCATTCTCCACTATGGTTATGAACAAGTAAACAAATGCAAGATTTTTCTTATGATATGAATCTTTAAAATAATATAATATGAAAAATATATATCAATCTTTATTCTTATTTTATTTTATTTATTTGTTATTAGTGATTAATGCTATTTGAAATTTATCAAGAACTAGGTGCAAATTGTTCACCTCGCATCGAATTTTCTCCATCATTTGATAAATACGCAACGCAAATAAACCATTAACTGGTCTATGAATGCAATTATATAGTACAGATTATGCTTACCACTGGTAATTTGTATAAATAATAAATCCATTGACAGATAATTAGGGTAAATCCGTGCAATAATACTCTGCTTTTCATACTAAGCGGCAAAAGCTATAAAGTACATTACATTCGGAACACTTCGGATGAGTATAATAATTGACTGCATCCGAAGCTTTCCGGCTATTTGAAGTTATGGCGCTAAATCGTCATGCATTAGACGCCATAAAGGGTTTAACTGCTATATATACGAGCCCTACGGGCCCTGACAGTCAGACGTCTGCAATCTCTCAGAAAGGTTATGCAAGAGACAGACCTCTAAAACATCAGAGATGGGATCAGGTGCCATGGAGGAGTGATCATCTCCTGTCGACCGGTCACTATTCAAACAATTTAATGATAACTTACATGTAATGCTATTTTGTGTAAAGTAGAACCTGTGTCGGAAAGGCCAATTGCTAGGAATTCTTACGGAAAATTTAATTATTACCGAGTGCAGTTTGAAATATATTATAGTTACAAAGTAAAACAAAATAATTATTCAATATTTTAATATTCAAGGTGTGTACAGCATATTTCTTAAACAAAAGAACAACTTCACAAAAAGCTGGGTGTTATAATTATACATTTGTCAATGTATTAGCGTTGAAAAATACATTTTTGACAGTCATTGTCATAACACAGGCATTGACAAAATGAACAAATTTCAAAATCACAAGATTAAATTATTTTTAGATGAATGATAAAATTTAGCAATTTCACAACCACAAATATAAAACTGGAATTCTTTAAACAACAATATTTGATCTATTCATTGATCTATTGCTGAAAAAATTACTTCTTTATCCGGACAACA
>NW_026927124.1:0-29003 GCF_032062105.1 Saccostrea cuccullata | reverse complement strand
ATCGTGTTTGTCTTATTTAATGAAGCGTACAGAGAATATGCCACAAAAGGGAGTTGGGGAGCGTTTGGGGAACATCTGTAACGGTTCCCGTTACAATTAGCCCTAGTTATGTTCCCCAAACGAAGTTGGGGAACATATTGTTTTTACTCTGTTTCTTATTATTATTATTATTATTTTTCTTCTTCCTGGGAAAATCTTTTCCGCGAATGATCTTGTAAACTACACGTCCGACTTAGGTGAAACCTTTTTAGGGTCAGTAGGCATGTTATGTAGATTTGCCGAACAAAGGTCATTTTGCGCGCACGTGCTTGCAAGAGCGCGCACGTGCAACGCGTGAAATGACCAAAATAATAGATACAGCCGTAACTTTTCTATTTTTTGATTATATGCTTTCATACTCATCATATAAGTATATATTAGTAGTATAGACGTGTTGACATGGTCAAAATAGCAAGATCTCATGCGCATGCACGTGCGCTTCGCTCTGATTGGCTGGAACTAAAGTCTCAATATCTTTCTTGTTTTTCGTCATAATCCTTTGAAATTTTGAACTTAGTCACACATTATGAAGATCTACAGCATGATATATAATAATTTTCATGAAAGCACGTACATGCGCGTGTGCTGGCAAGAGCGCGCACGTGCAACATCTGAAATTACCAAGATAATAGATGAAGCCGTAACTTTTATATTTCTTAATGGAATTTTTTGAAACTCACAATGCATGAATAAAGTAGTAGTATGGACAAGATGACATGGTCAAAATTGCAAGATCTTACGTGCATGCACGTGCGCTTTGCTCTGATTGGCTGAAACTAAAGTCTCAATATCTTTCTTGTTTTACATCATAATCCTCTGAAATTTTGAACTTAGTCACATATTATGAAGATCTACAGCATGATATATAAGAATTATCATGAAAGCACGTAAATCCACGTGTGCTGCAATCTGATTGGCTGAAACTTTACATGCCTATATCTTTCTTGTTTCTCAACAAAACAGGATGAAGTTTAGAATATGAATAGCTATTATGGATTCCTACATGATATTGCTATCAAAATTGAATGCAAGGACGTGCTTGCATGCACATGCGCACACGCAATGCGTAAAATGAACAATATGTTTGAAAAACGGTAACATTTATATTTTTAGGTCACCTGAGTAACTCAGGTGACCTATTGCTATCCGTTTTCGTCCGTCGTGCGTCGTGCGTCGTGTGTTAACATTTGAACATTTTCAGCTTCTTCTCTGAAACCACTGAACCAATTTCAACCAAATTTGGTATACAGCATCTATGGGTGGAGGAAAACAAAAATTGTGAATTTCATGGTCCCCGCCCCCCTGGGGCCTGAGGGGTGGGGCCAAAACCACTAAAATTAATGAAATCTTTAAAAATCTTCTTCTTTACTCCTGGACATCAAGCAGGCAAACTATTGGCATGAATGTAATGAGCATTGAGTCCTCTACCAAAATTGTGAAATTCATGGCCCCAGGGTCAGGGGTTCTAGTGCTAGGGTGGGGCTCTATAGATTATAAAGTGAAAATGCATTATTTCTTTGAAAATCTTCTTCTCTGCTCCTGGGTATTAAATACACTAACTAAGCACATAGTTATGATGAGCAAGAGTGCCTCTTCCAGATTTGTGAATTTCATGGCCCCAGGGTCAGGGGTTCTGGTGTTAGGGCGGGGCTCTATAGATTATGTAGTGAAAATGCATTATTTCTTTGAAAATCTTCTTCTCTGCTCCTGGGTATTTAATAAACAAATTAAGCACATAGTTATGATGAGCAAGAGTGCCTCTTCCAGATTTGTAAATTTTATGGCCCCAGGGTCAGGGGTTCTGGTGTTAGGGCAGGGCTCTATAGATTATATAGTGAAAATGCAATATTTCTTTGAAAATCTTCTTCTCTGCTCCTGGGTATTAAATACACTAACTAAGCACATATTTCTGATGAGCAAGAGTGCCTCTACCAAAATTGTGAATTTTATGGCCCCAGGGTCACGGGTTCTGGTGTTAGGGTGGGGCTCTATAGATTATATAGTGAAAATGCATTATTTCTTTGAAAATCTTCTTCTCTGCTCCTTGGTATTAGATAAACTAACTAAGCTCATAGTTATGATGAACAAGAGTGCCTCTTCCAGATTTGTGAATTTTATGGCCCCAGGGTCAATGGTTCTGGTGTTAGGGCGGGGCTCTATAGATTATATAGTGAAAATGCATTATTTCTTTGAAAATCTTCTTCTCTGCTCCTAAGTATTAAATACACTAACTAAGCACATAGTTATGATGAGCAAGAGTGCCTCTTCCAAAATTGTGAATTTTATGGCCCCAGGGTTAGGGGTTCTGGTGTTAGGGCAGGGCTCTATAGATAATATTAGTGAAAATGCATTATTTCTTTGAAAATCTTCTTCTCTGCTCCTGGGTATTAGATAAACTAACTAAGCACATAGTTATGATGAGCAAGAGTGCCTCTTCCAAAATTGTGAATTTTATGGCCCCAGGGTCAGGGGTTCTGGTGTTAGGGCGGTGCTTTATAGATTATATAATGAAAATGCATTATTTCTTTGAAAATCTTCCTCTCTGCTCCTGGGTATTAGATAAACTAACTAAGCACATAGTTATGATGAGCAGAATTTTATGGCCCCAGGGTCAAGGATTTTGGTGTTAGGGCGGGGCTCTATAGATAATATAGTGAAAATGCATTATTTCTTTGAAAATCTTCTTCTCTGCTCCTGGGTATTAAATACACTAAATAAGCACATAGTTATGATGAGCAAGAGTGCCTCGTCCAAAATTGTGAATTTTATGGCCCCAGTCAGGGGTTCTGGTGTTAGGGCGGGGCTCTATTGATTATATAGTAAAAATACATTTATTCTTTGTAAATATTTTTCTTTGCTTCTGGGTTTTAAGCCAATGATCCAAGTATATATATATTTATGATGAAGAAAGGTGCATCTAGCAAAGTGGTTTTTAATGCCCCCAGGGTCAAAGGGGGGAGGGGGGGGTGGTTACATAGCCTGAAAATAAATTAATGCTTTGAAATCTGCTCTTTGGTATTAATCAACCATTTTATGATAAAATTTTCAAAATTTTGAAATATATGGCCCTGGGTCAGTGGTTCCTTTGGGGTGAGGTGCACAACTGGTTATAAAGTGGAAGTGCATTTTCTCTTTGTTACTCTGATCTACCTCTGGGTATTAAGTAAATAGAGTAAGCATGCTAAGTTAATAATTATGATACGCAATGGTGCCTCTTTCAAAATTGTAAATTGTGAATTTCATGGCCTCCGGTTTAAACACGAACCAAATTTAATTGTTTGAAAGTTGTTGCACAATACTCAGGTGACCTATAAGGCCCGTGGGCCTCTTGTTATGACTTTTTATTGATTTCTGGAATATAAAGATATGTTAATGGTTTAGACAACATGTCATGATCGCTTTGCATGTGCATGCACGTGCGTTTGCGAACAATGCGTTAAATGACAAAAAGTTAATATCATTGTAGTTTTTAAAATTCTTTTATGAAATCCTGCGAAACTAAGCATATTGAGATTTGCACAAAAAGGGAGTTGGGGAGCGTTTGGGGAACATCTGTAACGGTCCCCGTTACAATTAGAACTAGTTATTATGTTCCCCAAACGAAGTTGGGGAACATATTGTTTTTACTCTGTTTCTTATTATTATTATTTTTCTTCTTCCTGGGCACTTTTTTGTCCGCGAATGATCTCGTAAACTATACATCCGACTAAGGTGAAATGTTTTTAGGGTCAGTAGACATGTTATGTAGATTTGCGGAACGAGGGTCATTTTGCGCGCACGTGCTTGCAAGAGCACGCACGTGCAACACGAGAAATGATCAATATAATGAATATAAGCGTAACTTTTTATATTTTTGATGAAATGCTTTGAAACTCATAATATTAGGATATATTAGTAACATAGACAATATGACATGGTCAAAATAACAAGATCTCACGCGCATGCACGTGCGCTTCGCTCTGATTGGCTAAAACTAAATTCTCAATATCTCTCTTGTTTTTTGACAAAATCCTTTGAAATTTTGAACTTTTCCATGCATAAGAATATTCTACAATATGATATATAGCAATTTTCATGAAAACACGTGTATGCACGTGCGCTGCAATCTGATTGGCTGAAACTTTAAATAGCTATAACTCCCTAGGTTTTCAACCAAACAGGATGGGATTTGGAACATAGAGAGATATAATGGACTTCTACAAGAAGGTATGGTCATCATGCACATGCATACATGTGCGTGTACGTGTGCTGCAATCTGATTGGCTGAAACTTTAAACAGCTAAAACTCCCTTGGTTTTCAACCAAACGGGGTGGGATTTAGAATATAGATAGATGTAATGGACTTCTACAAGAAGGTATGGACACTATGTTCATGTATGCACGTGCGTGCACGTGCAATGAGTAAAATGAAAAAAACTCTTGAGTGAGTGATTTTTAATACTTCTGGATTAGTACTTTAATATTTGATATATTAAATTATATAGATTGTGTAGACAAGATGATATGGTTATTACATACATGCATTCATATGTGCACGCGTGTAACGCTAAAATTTGAATGAACTTGGTACACTTCTGGGTAAACGTTGTTAAATTCTCAAATGCATAGCGTTTGTCTTATTTAATGAAGCTTACAGGGAATATGGCACCAAAAGGTAGTTGGGTAGCGTTTGGGGAACATCTGTAACGGTCCCCGTTACAATTAGCACTAGTTATGTTCCCCAAACGAAGTTGGGGAACATATTGTTTTTACTCTGTTTCTTATTATTATGTTCCCCAAACGAAGTTGGGGAACATATTGTTTTTACTCTGTTTCTTATTATTATTATTTTTCTTCTTCCTGGGAAAATTTTGTCCACGAATGATCTTGTAAACTACACATCCGACTAAGGTAAAATGTTTTTAGGGTCAGTAGACATGTTATGCAGATTTGCCGAACGAAGGTCATTTTGCGCACACGTGCTTGCACGAGCGCGCACGTGCAACACATGAAATGACCAATATAATGGATATTGCTGTAACTTTTCTTTTTTGGATGAATATTTTTGAAACTCATAATGTAAGTATACATTAGTAGTATTAACAAGATGGCATGGTCAAAATAGCAAGATCTCACGCGCATGCACGTGCGCTTCGCTCTGATTGGCTGAAACTAAAGTCTCAATATCTTTCTTGTTTCTTGTCATAATCTTTTGAAATTTTGCACATAGTCCTACATTATAAAGATCTACAGCATGATATATAAAAATTTTCATGAAAGCATGCGCATGCGCGCGTGCTGCAATCTGATTGGCTGAAACTTTAAATGGCCATATCTCCTTTGTTTTTTTGACGAAATGCTTTGAAATTTAAAACATAGTCATGCATTAGGATATCCTAAAATATGATATAGAAAAAAAATCATAAAATCACGCGCATGCACGTGTGCTGCGATCTGATTGGCTGAAACTTTATATGGCTATATCTCCTTTGTTTCTTGACGAAATGTTTGGAATTTTAAAATATAGTCATTCATTTAGATATCCTTCAATGCGATACAGATAAAAATTTATAAAATCACGCGCATGCACGTGTGCTGCAATCTGATTGGCTGAATCTTCAAATGGCTATAACTCCCTTGTTTTTCCACCAAACAGGATGGGATTTAAAACATAGATAAATATAAGGGACTCCTAAAAGAAGGTGTAGTCATTATGCACGTGCTTGCACGTGCGTGCACGTGAAATGACTAAAATTAAAAATACACTCGAATGAGTGTATTTTTTAATTCTTTTGGATTAAATGCTTTGATATTAAGTATATTAAAATTTTAGATGGTATAGTCAAGATAATATGGTCGTTACGCACATGAACACGCGTCCAATGGCTATTTTTAAATATATTTTGTATTTTTCTGGGAAAACCTTGATTAAGTCTAAATTCCATAAAGTATTTCTTATTTAATAGAGATTGCAGGGAATATGGCACCAAAAGGAAGTTGGGGAGCGTTTGGGGAACATCTGTTACGGTCCCCGTTACAATTAGCACTAGTTATTATTATTATTATTTTTCTTCTCGGGAAAATTTTGTCCGCGAATGATCTTGTAAAGTACACATCCGATTAAGGGGAAACCTTTTTAGGGTAAGTAGGCACGTTATGTAGATTTGCGGAACGAAGGTCATTTTGCGCGCACGTGCTTGCAAGAGCGCGCACGTGCAACACCTGAAATGACCAATATACTTGAAATTGCCGTAACTTTTACATTTTTCGATGTAATGCTTTGATAATTAGAATATGTAGACATATTATAAATGTAGATAAGATGACATTGTCAACATGCCATTTTGTGTGCACGTGCTTGCAAGAGCGCGCACGAGCAACACGTAAAATGACCGATTTCATTGATAAAGACGTAAATCTTTACCGTTTTGATGAAATGCTTTGAAACTCATAATATAAGGATATAGTAGTAGCATAGACAATATGACATGGTCAAAATAGCAAGATCTCACGCGCATGCACATGCACTTCGCTCTGATTGGCTGAAACTAAATTCTCAATATCTTTCTTGTTTTTTGATGAAATCCTTTGAAATTTTGAACATAGCCATGCATTAGGATATCCTACAACATGATATATAGCAATTATCAAGAAAACACGTGCATGCACGTGTGCTGCAATCTGATTGGCTGAAACTTTAAATAGCTGTAACTCCCTTGGTTTTCAACCAAACAGGATGGGATTTGGAACATAGATAGATATAATAGACTTCTACAAGAAGGTATGTCACCAAGCACATCCATACACGTGAGTGTACGTGCGCTGCAATTTGATTGGCTGAAACTTTAAATAGCTATAACTCCCTTAGTTTTCAACCAAACAGGATGAGATTTGAAACATAGATAGATATAATGAGATGAGAAATGTGAAATGAGTAAAACCAAAAATACACTTGAATTAGCGTATTTTTTAATACTTTTGGATTAAATACTTTAATATTTAGTATATTTAAATATATAGATTGTTAAAACAAGATGATATGGTCATTACGCACATGCATTCACATGCGCACGCGTGCAATGCTAAAATTTGAATGAACTTCTGGGTAAACGTTGTTAAAGTCTCAAATACATAGAGTTTGTCTTATTTAATGAAGCTTACAGGGGATATGGCACCAAAAGGGAGTTGGGGAGCGTTTGGGGAACATCTGTAACGGTCCCCGTTACAATTAGCACTAGTTATGTTCCCCAAACGAAGTTGGGGAACATATTGTTTTTACTCTGTTTCTTATTATGTTCCCCAAACGAAGTTGGGGAACATATTGTTTTTACTCTGTTTCTTATTATTATTATTATTATTTTTCTTCTTCTTCTTCCTGGGTACTTTTTTGTCCGGGAATGATCTTGTAAACTGTTCGTCCGATGTAGGTAAAACCTTTTTAGGGTCAGTAGACATGTTATGTAGATTTGCGGAATCAAGGTCATTTTGCGCGCACGTGCTTGCAAGAGCGCGCACGTGCAACACGAGAAATGACCAATATAATAGATATAGTCGCAACTTTTCTATTTTTTCATGAAATGCTTTGAAACTCATAATGTGAGGATATATTAGTAGCATATACATGATGACATGGTCAAAATAGCAAGATCTCACGCGCATGCACGTGCGCTGCGCTCTGATTGGCTGAAACTAAAGTCTCAATATCTTTCTTGTTTTTTGACAAAATCCTTTGAAATTTTGAACATAGCCATGCATTAGGATATCCTACAACATGATGTATAACAATTATAAAAGCACGTGCATGCACGTGCGCTGCAATCTGATTGGCTTAAACTTTAGATAGCTATAACTCCCTTGGTTTTCAACCAATCAGGATGGGATTTGGAACATAGATAGATATAATGGATTCCTACAAGAAGGCATGTCACCATGCACATGCATACACGTGCGTGTACGTGCGCTGCAATCTGATTGGCTGAAACTTTAAACAGCTATAACTCCCTTGGTTTTCAGCCAAACGGAGTGGGATTTAGAGCATAGATAGATGTAACAGACTTCTACAAGAAGGTATGGTCATCATGCTCAAGTATGCACGTGCATGCACGTGAAATGAGTAAAATCAAAAATACACTTGAATGAGCATATTTTTTAATACTTTTGGATTAAATATCTTAATATTTAGTATATTTAATATATAGATTGTGTAGACAAGATGATATGGTCATTATGCACATGCATTAACATGCGCACGCGTGTAATGCTAAAATTTGAATGAACTTGGTACACTTCTGGGTAAATGTTGTTAAAGTCTCAAATGCATAGAGTTTGTCTTATTTAATGAAGCTTACAGGAAATATTGCACCAAAAGGGATTTGGGGAGCGTTTGGGGAACATCTGTAACGGTCCCCGTTACAATTAGCACTAGTTATTAAGGTCTTCCGTTTCCAACGGAAGACCTTCTACTGATTCTATTGTTTCTTTTCCACTATTATTATTATTTTTTTTTTTCTTACCGATTTTGTGCAGGCGATTTCTCGAGAACGCCTCGACAGATCTTTATGAAACTTTCAACAATGATGGCAAATTAAATGAACTTAGGGCGTTTTTTTTTATTTTGCCGTCGTCACTTCCGGTCACGAGATACGGTCAATTTTCTTTTTTTAAAATGTCATTTTGTCCGGAAGTGTTCTCAAAAACGGTTTGAGATTGAGTCTTGAAACTTTCAGGGATGATAGATTGTGACAGGCTCTCTTGAATTTTGTATAAAGTTTTTGTTGCCGTCACATCCGTTGTCCACCGGAAGTAGTTTAAAGATATGCAAAATTTTATTTTTTTCTTTTTTAAATGTTTCTTATATAGGCAAATAGAGTGTCTCGAGTATTATTATGTCCACCGGAAGTTATTTTTTCAAAACCGGAAGTAGTCCAAAAAATGAGCATTTTTCATCGAAATTATCAGGGATGATTCCTTCACACTCAGAGAGGAGTTATAGGTCATTTTAAGCACTTCCGGTCACACCGGAAATGAATTATAAAGACCGAAAGTTGTCTCAAATTTACAGATTTCACTCTTAAATGTGTTCACACGTATTTTGAGGAATTGATATGAACATGTTTTTTTCATTTAAAGTTGTTTTATGATCCTATCAAAAATCGAACGGAAGACCTACTCGTTGCTCGCAACGAGATCTCCTCTAGTTAAGGTCTTCCGACTTCCTTCGGAAGACCTTATTGTTATTCGTCTGTGTTTTATTATTATTATTATTATTCTTTTTTTCATAGTTAGGGCGATATCTCAGCTATGTGTGGACGGATTTAAAAGATTTTTGCAGGGATGATGCATCATGAGAATATCTCCAGACGTGTTTTTCATTTTTTTTAAATTCACTTCTATTCGCGATTTTTGGGGATTTTTGTATTTTTAAAAAGGCATTTTGTCCAGCAGTTTTCTCGAGAATGGCAAAAGATATGACAGTGAAACTTACTGAGGTGATAGAACATCGAACTCCATTATGGGCAACGACCTTTATTTTTCGTCGTCGGCACTTCCGGTCGCAAACGGAAGTGAATTCAAAAAGTCCAATTTCTCAACTTTTTTGTTTTTTAATATTTTTCATTAGAATTTACAGGGTTTATAGAGTGTCTTATGAGAATTCTAAATATGTGTTCAGTATTTTGATGCGTGCAGATATTGAAGAGATATGACCGAACCAAACTTTGTCCCACTGTCGGGGGTTCGAATCCCGCTGGGGGCGTTGCAAATTTTTTTTCTTTGTTTATGTCTTTTTTCAGTTGCAAATGACTTATATCTCTTTTATAACACGTATGGAATATTTTGCCGATTTTTAAATGCAATTTTTAGAGATATTTTGAGGAATTCTTGTAATTATCATGATGTGTGTTGATTGATTGCTGTGAATAAACGTAAACAAAAATATACACTCTGAAACCTATTTCATGGGATGGCGCAGCATAGAACTCTTACAAAAAGTCGGTCGGAAGACCGCTTGTTGCTTTAGCAACAAGAACGCATCTAGTTATTATTATTTTTCTTCTTCTTCTTCCTGGAACTTTTTTGTCCGGGAATGATCTTGTAAACAGTTCGTCCGATGTAGGTAAAACCTTTTTAGGGTTAGTAGACATGTTATGTAGATTTGCGGAATCAAGGTCATTTTGCGCGCACGTGCTTGCAAGAGCGTGCACGTGCAACACGTGAAATGACCAATATAATAGATATAGCCACAACTGTTCTTTTTTTAAATGAAATGCTTTGAAACTCATAATGTGAGGATATATTAGTAGTATAGACATGACGACATGGTGAAAATAGCAAGATCTCACGCGCATGCACGTGCACTACGCTCTGATTGGCTGCAACTAAAGTCTCAATATCTTTCTTGTTTTTTTGACAAAATCCTTTGAAATTTTGAACATAGCCATGCATTAGGATATCCTACAACATGAAATAAAGCAATTATCATGAAAACACGTGTATGCACGTGCGCTGCAATCTGATTGGCTGAAACTTTAAACAGCTATAACTCCCTTGGTTTTCAACCAAACAGGACGGGATTTGGAACATAGATAGATATAATGGACTTTTACAAGTAGGTATGGTCACCATGCACATGCATACACGTGCGTGCACATGTGCTGCAATCTGATTGGCTGAAACTTTAAACAGCTATAACTCCCTTAGTTTTCACCCAAACGGGGTGGAATTAAGAACATAGATAGATATAATGGACTTCTACAAGAAGGTATGGTCACCATGCTCATGTATGCACGTGCGTGCACGTGAAATGAGTAAAATCAAACATACACTTGAATGAGTGTATTTTTTTTTTTATAATTTTGGATTAAATACTTTAATATTCAGTATGTTAAAAATATAGATTGTGTAGACAAGACGATATGGTCATGACGCAAATGCATTCACATGTGCACGCGTGCAATGCTAAAGATTAAATGATTTTTGTACACTACTTTGTTTATGTTGTTAAAATCTCAGATGCATAGAGGTTGTCTTATTTAATGAAGCTTACAGGGAATATGGCACCAAAAGGGAGTTGGGGAGCGTTTGGGGAACATCTGTAACGGTCCCCGTTACAATTAGCACTAGTTATTATTAAGGTCTTCCGTTTCAACGGAAGACCTTCTTATTTTTCTGTTGTTTCTTTTCAACTTTTCTTATTATTATTATTCTTACCGATTTTGTGCACGCGATTTCTCGTAAATGCGTTGATGGATTTTCATGAAACTTTCAGCATTGATGACAAGTGATATGAACTTAAGGCGTTTTTTTTTAATTTGATGACGTCACTTCCGGTTCGGAGTTTTTCGCGATTTAGTGAGTTTTGGAGGGTCATTTTGTCCGGCAGTTTTCTCAAAAAGCACTCAACGCAGAAGCATGAAATTTTCAGTGCTGATAGAGCAACCTTTGGAGATATGTATTTGGTATATCTCAACCACCGGAAGTACGAAGCGCCGACGCTGGCTATGGTCCGAAAACAGTCCTATCAAGAATTTCAAAATTTTTAACACCTTTTCTACGAAAATTTTTTATATAGAAATATTTTGTTAAAGCATGTAGAACAAAAGAAGTGTAGAATTTCAAGATCTTTCAAATGATATCTCGAAAAAAGGGCTGGCCCCTAAAATTAAGGGCCAAGGGGGGCCGAAAGTTTTTCCTTTATATCTCAAAAAGTATTGAGAATTTGTAAAACCTCAAAGAAGCAAAGTTGTTCAAAATGTCAAGATTAATCTATTGAAGTCAAAATAATACGTCCGGCGTCGTCACTTCCGGCCAAACCGGAAGTAGTCGAAAAACGCGTATTTTTGCCATTCTTGACAAGTTTTGGGGTAACATATGTCACTGGAAGCCTAAAACTTAATTTTCTGTCCGTCGTTGTCACTTCCGCCGACGTCGTCACTTCCGGCCAAACCGGAAGTAGTCGAAAAACGCGTATTTTTGCCATTCTTGACAAGTTTTGGGGTAACATATGTCACTGGAAGCCTAAAACTTAATTTTCCGTCCGTCGTTGTCACTTCCGGTTTAACCGGAAGTAGCAAAAATTGCTTATTTCTGCATTAATTAACATAGCTTTAGATTTTGATTCAAACCATTTTTAGGTGTTATTTCTTATTTTTTGTTAAAAATGAAAGCTACTTCCGGTCAAACAGGACGGAAGACCTACTCGTTGCTTTGCAACGAGCTTTGCTCTAGTTATTATTATTTTTCTTCTTCCTGGGTGCTTATTTGTCCGGGAGTGATCTTGTAAACTACACATCCGACATAGGTAAAACCTTTTTAGGGTTAGTAGGCATGTTATGTAGATTTGCGGAACGAAGGTCATTTTGCGCGCACGTGCGTGCAAGAGCGTGCACGTGCAACGCGTGAAATGACCGATTTAATTGATATAGGCGTAACTTTTTACATTTTTGATGAAATGCTTTGAAACTCATAATATAAGGATATATTAGTAGCGTAGACAATATGACATGGTCAAAATCGGAAGATCTCACGCGCATGCACGTGCACTTCGCTCTGATTGGCTGAAACTAAAGTCCCTATATCTTTCTTGTTTTTTGACGAAATCCCTTGAAATTTTGAACATAGCCATACATTAGGATATCCTACAACATGATATATAGCAATTATCATGAAAACACGTGCATGCACGTGCGCTGCAATCTGATTGGCTTAAACTTTAAATAGCTATTACTCCCTTGATTTTCAACCAAACAGGATGGGATTTGGAACATAGATAGATATAATCGACCTCTACAAGAAGGTATGGTCACCATGCACATGCATGCACGTACATGTACATGTGCTGCAATCTGATTGGCTGAAACTTTAAACAGCTATAACTCCCTTGGTTTTCCACCAAACGGGGTGGGATGTAGAATATAGATAGATGTAATGGACTTCTACAAGAAGGTATGGTCAACATGCTCATGTATGCACGTGCGTGCACGTGAAATGAGTAAAATAAAAAATACACTTGAATGAGCGTATTTTTTAAAAGTTTTGGATTAAATACTTTAATATTTAGTATATTAAAATAATATTGATTCTGTAGACAATATGATATGGTCATTACGCGCATTTATTCACACGCGCACGTGTGCAATGCTAAAATCTTAATGAACTTGATACACTTCTGGGTAAACGTTCTTAAAGTCTCAAATGCATAGAGTTTGTCTTATTTAATGAAGCTTACAAGGGATATGGCACCAAAAGGGAGTTGGGGAGCGTTTGGGGAACATCTGTAACGGTCCCCGTTACAATTAGCACTAGTTTACGTCATCCTCTAAAACCATTTTAGACTTGCGGACAGAGGTGTTCATCTTTACGTCCCAGGTTCGAATCTACAGCGGGACATAATCATGATTTCATTTTTTATTTGAGATACAAACAGTATACATATATGGTTTATGTTTTGTGCAACATCTCCATAATTTACTCCAGTGAAATAATTTAACCCCCCCCCCCCCCCCCCCCAGTGTAAATGTTTTGTTATGATTATGGGTTATAAGGGTTTCTAAATGACAAATTATTAATTATGAATGTATTTTTATATAATATAGTTTATCATGCTCATAGATTCTATAGATATTGATGACATTAGTCAGCCAAGCTTTTTAAAAAGCTGCTACTTGTGTTATTATTTGTTTATTTATTCGCGCAAAGGACATTGGGTAGTAAAGGAGCTCTGGGAATGTTGCACAACAAAATTTGCTTGACGTGTGTACAATTTCGAACTTCTTTTCTTACATGTTATTCTATTGGGCTCGCTGCGCTCGCTATTATACGGTTCTTGAAAATGAAAGAAACGTCGTAGTCTTTATGAAAAGTAACCGATTTTCTCGATTGTACAAGAATTTTCTAAGAAATTGGGGGGGGGTTAAGTTATACAAAGAAAAAAAATAATATGTGTCATTTTAGATTGCCGACGTGCAGTGATCTGATACATGTGTACTGTATTTATGAGAGGTTCATATCTCTTCCCTCGTCTGAATAGTGTCGCATCCATTGATATTTTCTTTTTTGCTACGATTTAATGCTTTAAAAATGATGTCTTTATTTAATTTGGTTATTTTCGATATATAAATATCTGTCCCACCTGTCTGTGGGATGTGATAGTAAAGTGTCTGCCGTCTGTTCGTCTGTCTAGCTGTCTGTCTGTAAACAATTTTTCAAAATACTACTCTTCCTACCGTTTTGGTCTGATTTCAATATAACTTGGTACACAAGTACACATCTCTAAGACATACATGTACAATGTAGTATAATGCATCGGTTTTTGAATGCTTTAAAATGCGACTTCTTCAACAGTTTTTGTCTGAATTCAATATTGCTTGGCACATAAGTAGCCTTCACTAAGATACAAAATATCGTGCATCCGTTTTTGATTTCAATGAACGGTGTTGCCATGGTTACTAAAAATAGAAATTTCTGTATAAAATTCCTTACAAATGCTACTCCTCCTACAGTTTTAGTTTGATTTCAATATAACTGGACACACAAGTAGACTTCAATGTGATACATAATTAAGTGCATCGTTTTTGATTTCGATGAACGGTGTTGTCATGATTACAAAAAATAGAAATTTATGTGAAATTCCTTTAAAACGCTACTCCTTCTACAGTTTTGGTCTGATGGCAATGGCTAGTTTTCTCTTCCTTTGTTATAAGTACAAACAAGTAGAGCTATAGTCTCGACATTGTGTTGAACCCAATGAATCATTTTGCCTCGATTATAGTCAGAAAAAAAAACTCATGGCTGAACATATCCAGTCATTTGGACGAGTCAAGATAGTGACAGTGAAACTGTAAATTCGCTACCATTTTTCTACTAGTGAAACATTGCTGATATAATGCAGGGTGGGACGTGACCTTGACTCGAGTTCAAAGTCCCCAAGGATAAGATGTTTTTGGTTGTATGCATGGACAGAAAGAATATCTAAATAAAATGTTTGAAATTTTCCAGACGGTAACACATAGATAATATTTTTATAACGAGAGCTAGTCATTGCTTAGATCAAGGTCATTTGGAGAGTTCAAGGTCACTTGGAAAGTTCAAGGTCACACATATTCCTTTACAGTCTTTTTCCTAGCTAAACAATGCAAGTTGCTTCTCTTAAAAGGTTTAAATTTCATTTGTAGAACTTTAGAATGTGGCTTTTGACCTAGACTCAAGGTTACGTCTTCTTATCCGTAGCTCCAACGGAAGACCTATTCGTTGCTTTGCAACGACTTGGCTCTAGTTTTTTTTCTTATTTGTTCTCCGGTACTTTTTGTCCGCGAGTGTTCTAACTTGTTCACCCAACTGAGCTAAAACCTTTTTAGGGTTAATGGATGTGTAGTGTAGGTGTGCGGAACGAAGGTCATTTTGCGCGCATACGCCTGCACGTGCGTGCGCGTGATATGAGTGAATTGACTGATGTAATTAATATAGCTATAACTTTTACATTTTTTGATGAAATGCTTTGAAACTCATTACATAAGGATATATTAATAGTGTTAATAATATGACACTGTCAAATTAGCACGAACTCACGCGCATGCACGTGCGCCTTGCTCTGATTGGCTGAAACAAAAATCTCAATATCTCTTTTGTTTTCCGACGAAATGCTTTGAAATTTTTAAGATTGTCATGAATTAGGATATCCTACAATATAATATGGAAAACAATTCATGAAATCACGCGCATGCACGTGCGCTGCAATCTGATTGGCTGAAACTTTAAATGGCTATATCTCCTTTGTTCTTTGACAAAATGCTTTGAAATTTAAAACACAGTCATGCAATCGGATATCCTGTAATATGATATATAAAAAATTTCAAGAAATCACGCGCATGCACGTGTGCTGCAATCTGATTGGCTGAAACTTTAAATGGCAATATCTCCTTTGAATTGTGACGAAATGCTTTGAAATTTAAAACATAGTCATGCATTAGGATATTCTACAATATGATTTAAAAAAATATTCTTGAAATTACGTGGATGCACGCGTGCTGCAATCTGATTGGCTAAAACTTGAAATGGCTATAATTCCCTTGTTTTTCAACCAAACAGGATGTGATTTAGGATATAGATAGATATATGGGCCTCCTACAAGAAGGTATGGTCATCATGCACGTGCACGCACGTGCGTGCATTTGGAATGAGTGAATTAAAAATACACTTGAATGAGTGATTTCTAATACTTTTGGACTAATTGCTTTAATATAAAGTATATTTAAATATGTAGAAAGTGTAGACAAGATTATATGATCATTATGCACGTGCATTCACTTGGGCACGCGTGCAATGTTAAGATTTGAATATAATTGGTATCCTTTTGGGAAAACGTTGTTAAGTCAAAAATGCACAGATGTTGTCTTATTTAATAAGGCTTACAGGGAATATGGCACCAAAAGGGAGTTGGGGAGTGTTTGGGGTAGATTCCTGCAACGGTTCCCGTTACAATTAGCATGAGTTTTTTTTTTTCATTAATTTTAGTTGCCTGCATGAAATGTCATTTGATTAGAATATTTATTAATTATAGTTTAAATTATATAACGTTACCTTTGTTAGATAGCTACAGAACTATTATAATAGCTTTATGGTTTAATATATATTATTCCTTGACCATAATGCTACTGATCCCATAATGCAAACAATGAGCAATTTACGGTGCAAGGTTTTCTGCACACTAATGGGGAAAATTTCACCACTTTCTAGCATTGGTCAGTCAACTACCTTTCGCTCCCTAATTCTGAACAAATTCTTTAATCAATTTATATATTTTATCCACTTATCAAGCCTTCATAGTCATGTCTACAAACTGATAAAATCACTTGTTTTCATTTTTTGTAGGATGGCAAAAATTCAAATAAGTGAGTTTGACACGTCTATAAACATGATAAATAGAGGATATCATATTGTGTGATTTGATATTGGCTTTATCCAACGAGTTGAAATGGTGTATATATCCGTGAGGCTTGCTGAGTGAATATACACAATTTCAACGAGCTGGATAAAGCCAATATCAAATCACACAATTATAGATGTTCTATTTATCTCATACGACTTTTGTTTTAACAAAACTTTGAGACTTCCCCTGTGAAACTACATGAATGATTGCTAATTCAAATTGATGATGTATAACTTGATGACGTAGCAATGTTGATGTTGACATGCCTCCAAAAAAAGTAGATCATGTTTAAAATTTAGAATTTTTGCTATCTGCATCTTTGAAAACATTATGTGACAATTGCTGGAGCTTTATATCAAACCAACATCTGACTGAAAGTTGTAAGGACCATGGGATTGTGAAAATGAACTCTTTGAACGATGGCAGTACAAAACATGTTAGGCAAGGCTAGGGGCCTACTCGTAGATTCATTCTTGATCCATGGTAAGTTACACCTACATTACTAGGTAGGCATACGTAGTATAATATAAGAAAGCATTATTGAAGATGTAAAAGGAATCCTATAACAACAACTTTACTCTTCTAGGCTTTACTTACTCCGAAAACGAATTAAGGGGGGGGGGGGGTAACATCTGTCTTCAAGTAGCCAATACAGGTTCCTTGATAAAATAAGACACTTTTTTGACATATACGAGTCTTTTCCTTGCTTTTAACGATATTATCGCTCTTTATCATTCATTAAATTTATTCATTCATGTTATTATACATGTTATAGGGCAATCCAAATAAAAATTTTCAATAAAATAAAATCTTGAAGCGAGGGATCGTGTCAAAACCGGAAGTGCTATTGATGAAGCATCTACCCATGGATAAAGCATAAGTTTATCTCAATACGTATGATAAAGTGTTATATGTATACAGTGGCGGATTTAAGGGGGGGCGCACCCGGCGCGCGCCCCCTAAAATTGTCAGAGTTAGCGTAAATCAAATATGTCTACTTGGTAGACCTCATTTTCACCCTTCAAAATCTCTAGAATCCAGGAGCTTCCGGGGGCTTCGCCCCCTGGGCCCCAACCAGGGCTTTGGTAGACCTCATTTTAACCCTTCAAAATCTCTAGAATCCAGGAGCTTCCGGGGGCTTCGCCCCCTGGGCCCCCACCAGGGCTTTGCCCTGGTCCCACTGGGGGCCTCGAGGCGGCCCCCAGACCCCTTGCCTAATTTTAGCACCCCCTAACTCCAAATCCTGGATTCGCGCCTGGTATGAGGTTGATAAAATACACAGATTGATTAAAAATGTGTTTAAAAAAATGCGCTTCGCGCATTGATAATGTTTTTCTTCGAAACTTCCTTCTTTGATACGTCGGTCATCATGGTCAAAGGAAAAATATCACATTTTCATTTCTTAATCTGTTAATAATTGTGCAAGTCAGATAATCACATTCTTACCAGCTTCATGAATAAATCGGATGACTCGAAAATGAACCTTGGCCTCTGTGTCAGTCATTCTCTTTTTTAAACGTTGTGAAAAGTCTTTTTTGTAGTGCTACATGTTAATTTCTCTAAAATCAATAAGGAAACAGTGGACTCGTTTGTAATTAGAACCCAACATGTATAAGATGGCAAAACTCCCTGATTTTTTTTTTTTTTTTGACGGACCACAACAAAAAATAAATGAATAATGATTTTAATAGATGATCAATATTTTTTGTGCTATAAAATAAGAGTGATGGGGCCATAAGCAATTATGGTAAGAAATCATTGCAATTCATTTCTTGGATAAAGTTTTATATATATATTCAGTAATTAATGATGTTACCACCATGACCATGCAAGTTTGGTCAACATAGGGCTTATACATGTAGTTACTTGGAAATGAACTTCATTGAGGCAAGCTAAAAATTATGCATTAAACTGAATGTTCTCAGTATTTCATAGTTGACATTTTGGCCATACTGTTCTTCATCAGCAGTTTTTTTAAGATGTATTGAGAATTCAATTAACCCTACCCAAACAGAGATGCTCAGATATCTGAGGATGCTTTGATCCATACATACATGTATATGACTAATCAAGACTTTGCTGCTCTGAAGAAGACTTTAAAAGATTTTTCCTTTGTATAATTCCAATGATAAAATGTTTCATTCCTTGGCCCCACCCTACCCCAGGGTAAGGAGGGTTGGGTATGCGGGGCAGGGGGATATGAATCTACACCCTTGGGGATGCTGCCTGCATCTAAATATGACATATGACCTTGTTGTTCTGGAGATGAAGAATTTTAAAGAATTTTGCTGTGTACATTTATTCCTTTTTAAAACTTTGATCTCCTTTAGACATCATCACCCATCAAGCTGTTATCACGTCATATGGATCGACACAGTTTAACTCAAGGTAATGCTGTAATGTACAGGTTCCATTGATACTTTTTCTCATCCTATTAACATAGTGTCTGACAAACATGCTTTGAACCATTCTTTTCTTAAAGATGTAGTCTCATAACTGCACAGTGTGCGCACAAAAATTGAATAAGTGTGAAAATTTTACAAGAATTACAAATAATTTTTTTTATTTCACAGCATATTTATTCATGCATGTATATATATAAATGTACTCACAAACATAATTTCTAAATGCGTATTCAAATACAGTAGCTTACAGGCGATTATATTTTATAAGCTTTCAAGAAAATAAAAATGACAAAAAAAGTATATTCTTGAACAGAATCAACAGAGTCATGTCAGTGACAGTCAGTGTGAGGTTCAGAATTTCATATTCCTAGTGACACACTACATGAAAATCTGAAATTGGATTCATCCTCATTCTGTATCACATCTTCCCTAGTATTAAATGGAAAATAAAAAATAATGACACCTCCCAACTCAGCACTGTCCAAATTTAAAATAATGACACCTCCCTATCTCACCGCTGTCATGAAGATGGCCCTGCTTCAGCTTGAGCTTTTAGACCATACTGCAAATAATTAAAGTTTAAAAATCAATCATAATAAATGTATCTAAACTAAATTAATTTCCAGTCCATAAACAGTTATAAGGCGAGAATGGCACTCACCTTTTCTCGAAATTCTGAGAGATTCCTCCTCATTGCGTAAGCGTCTTCCCCATCTGCATAATACTTTGGTTCTATTTCACTTACTCTGAAACATTATGATAAAATATGTGCACAACTTCATACTTTTGACTTCAAGAGAAGAAGGCAACAATTAAAAAAAGAATTGGGTCTTTGAATCTGTCTATTTTTTAAAAAAATGTTTTATGCAAGTTTTCATTCAGTTTAAGGTATGGGTCTTTGTTATCATATCTATTACATGTATTAAAACAATGAAATACAGATATCTTACTAAACAATGCAAACCCACTTAAGATGTGGTATGAAACATACATGTATATACACAGGAATTATAACCATATTAAGAAAAATGAATTTAACAAGAGGCCCATGGGTCACATCGCTCACCTGAGAAGCTTTGACCATTCTGTTCTTTACCAGATTTCCCCCTTGTAATACATTATGTATCCCCACCCTACCCCACTGATCATAATTAAGACACTTTGAAATCAACTACCCCAGGATCCTTCCATGTGCAAATAAGTTTCAGCTTTTCTGGCCCAGTGGTTCTTGAGAAGATTTTCAAAGATTTTTCCTATATATTTTTATGTAAAACTTTGATCCCCCCATTGTGGCTCCACCCTTCCCCTGGGGGTCATGATTTGAACAATTTAAAATCTACATTACCCAAGAATGCTTCCACATAAGTTTCAACTTTTCTGGCCCGGTGGTTCTTGAGAAGAAGATTTTCAAAGATTTTTCCAATATATTTCTATGTAAAACTTTGATTACCAATTGTGGCCCCGCCCTTCCCCCGGGGGTCATGATTTCATTTACAATCTACACTATACCAGGATGCTTCCACCTAAGTTTCAGCTTTTCTGGCCCAGTGGTTCTTGAGAAGAAGATTTTCAAAGATTTTTCCTATATATTTCTATGTAAAACTTTGATTCCCCATTGTGGCCTCGCTCTTTCCCCGGGGGTCATGATTTGAACAATTAAGAATCTACACGACCCAAGAATGCTTCCACATAAGTTTCAACTTTTCTGGCCCAGTGGTTCTTGAGAAGAAGATTTTCAAAGATTTTTCCTATATATTTCTATGTAAAACTTTGATTCCCATTGTGGCCCCACCCTTCCCCCAGGGGTCATGATTTAAATTTAGAATCTACACTATCCCAGGATGCTTCCACATAAGTTTCAGCTTTTCTGGCCCAGTGGTTCTTGAGAAGAAGATTTTCAAAGATTTTTCCTATATATTTCTATGTAAAACTTTGATTCCCCATTGTGGCCCCACCCTTCCCCCAGGGGTCATGATTTGAACAATTTAATATCTATATTACCCTAGGATGCTTACACATAAGTTTCAGCTTTTCTGGCCCAGTAGTTCTTGAGAAGAAGATTTTCCAAGATTTTTCCTATATATTTCTATGTAAAAATTTGATTCCCCATTGTGGCCCCGCCCTTCCCCCGGGGGTCATGATTTGAACAATTTAATATCTACACTACCCTAGGATGCTTTCACATAAGTTTCAGCTTTTCTGGCCCAGTAGTTCTTGAGAAGAAGATTTTCAAAGATTTTTCCTATATATTTCTATGTAAAACTTTGATTTCCCATTGTGGCCCCGCCCTTCCCCCGGGGGTCATGATTTGAACAATTTAATATCTACACTACCCTAGGATGCTTTCACATAAGTTTCAGCTTTACTGGCCCAGTGGTTCTTGAGAAGAAGATTTTTTAATGACCCCACCCTATTTTTGTCTTTTCTTGATTATCTCCCCTTGCGAGGGGATATGTCCCTTCATTTTAACAATTTCAATTCCCCTTCACCCAAGGATGCTTTGTACCAAGTTTGGTCAAAATTGGCCCAGTGATTCTTGAGAAGAAGTCGAAAATGTGAAAAGTTTACAGACGGACAGACGGACAGACAGACAGACAGACAGACAGACAGACGGACGACGGACAAAATGTGATCAGAAAAGCTCACTTGAGCCTTCGGCTCAGGTGAGCTAATAAAACTACATGTGCATTTCATTGGTTCATCTTGGAGACCTTTTTCTAGATATCTGGACATATGATATTAAAGATACAAAACTGGCATAATTAATTAATGTGTACTTTGACTGAGACTTACGAGAACTTGAGTGTGTTTTTGTAGAGGTGTAGAGCTGCACGATTACTTTTCCTGACATGAAGTGACACATACTGAGCATCAAAGCACTCAATCATCCCACGAGACGCCTGGTCCATCAACTTCTGGGCTAGACCAAGTCGCCGATGTGACCGCTTCACTGCCTGGATAAAATAATTAAAAGAAACTTTATTATTCTTTTTCTTTATCTTTTTAGTGTATCTTTATATATTATCTTAATTAGTTTGTGCAGAATGAGCTGTTAACATAGATCTTACAAAATTTGGATTTTCTGTGGTGTATGTATTTTGAAACTTTTTTTCAATATCAGAACACAATAAATTAGTGAACATAATATGCAATCAACAAAACGTTCACAGACCACAAGGCTGACCTGATGATCTTGCTGTTTTTTGAGAAGATTTTAAAGACTGTCTCATTTTCATGATATTCGTATGATTTTTCAATTGATAATACATATTGTGTTCATACCCTACCATCTGGGACCATGATCTAAATACAACTGTATCTGCATTTCTAACGAGGCTTGCTTTTTTAAATTGAAAAATCATGATGGTAATTTTTAGAAATTTTTAAAGAAAAATTCTTTTTGCATTTTTTCCTATATGAAATTTTCACAATCTGCTTTTTGGAAACTTGATTCAAATATAGTTTTTGTCCTGTTCATCTGTCTGTCTAGCACCATTTGTCTGCAAAAAATTTAACACTTTCCATAACTTTTAAGTGGGCGGGGTTATGGGTTTAATACATGTATTTCACAGGTGTATTCCTTGTGACAAGACCTTTCTTTGGGAATCAACAAATTTTATCTCTTGACCTTGACCTTAAAGTTTGACTTACTTTTATAAAATAAAAACAACACTTTAACTTTGGTCATAAATTTTGAACAGTTGGAGCTAGGGCTTTCATACTTCACACAATCATGTATTCATTGTGACAAGACCTTCCTTTGAGTACCAACATGTTTGACCTTGACATTTGGAGTTTGACATGCATTTGACATGATTCAATCCTCGGCATAAGCTGTAATACGGGGACATCAGTGTTTCACAAACACATCTTCTTTTTCATTTGTTTTGTATTGTAAAATTTTGGATCCCCTTTTGTTGTCAAAAAATGGAAATCTTTCCCTATGGGGCTATGCTTATACAAATTTGAATCTACATATTACACTTGTCAAGTTTCATATTTTCTGTCCCAGTAGTCTTGAGAGTAAAACCTGTAACTGATCCCATCAATTTTCACTTTTTTATTGTGACAAAGGGGGTGTTCCTTCATTTGTACAAACTTGATTCAACCAAGATCGCTTTTTGGCAAGTTTGAATATGAACCAGTAGTTCTAAGGAAGTCAAAAACGTGAAAATTATTCAGACAACTTAAAACAAAAATTGACAGACAGATTCTGGTCACTCCTTAGTCAGTAAAGCTCACATGAGCCTTTAGTTCAGGTGAGCTAAAATTTAGTATTCTCTTCCTACAAGTATTTGATGAATATACAATTAACAAGATCCTAACCAATGATGTGATGTGACCATGTGGAACAGAATCTTCTGGATCTTCCTCCCTACAACAACAAAATAACAGTAAAAATACAAAAATAACAGTTACACATCAAAATAACAATCAAAATACCAATAGCAGCAACAATATTTCCATGATGCCATAAATTTTTTGTTAATTCGTAATTATCTCCGCTTAGAGGAGGGTGTGGCCCCTCTTTTGAACAAACTTGAATCCTCTACTCGCTGCAAAGTTTAATTGAAATTGGCCCAGTGGCACGGGGGAAAAACAACAAAAATAACAGCAAAAATACTAGGAAAACAACAAAAATACAATTTACGCAATCAAATGACATTAAAACAGGCCAGGACACAAACATAAGTAACAGCGTAAGAATAAAATTTACACTCTACAAAAATTGTTATTATTAAAAGCATAATAATCAGATAATAGCAAACAAAGTAGCATTTAACAATAACACCTATCCACAATTATAGTAACAAACTCAGTAACAATATCACTAGAGTAACAGCAAAAAACAAGAGGCCCCTTGGTTACAATGCTCACTTACATTTTAGCTAAAACATATCCTACTATTTTCCCATCTTCGTCCTCTGCAACATAAGACAGCTGAAATCAGAGACAAAACAAAATTGTTTTACGTAATGTTATAAATCCTTTTGTCAATGAATAATTTTTTTTCTCTCATTCAAGACCTGAATTTCATTTTTGAAAACTTAAAAGGTCATGAACTACAATGCTTAACCCCAACATATGTCTGATTGTCATGCTCAAGCTTGGTACACAATAAATCTAAAAAAAGTCAACACACTTTGATAGAGCACTAACACGCTTTTAATCAATGAGTTGACGCTTTCAGCAAAGAGATTATTTCTAAAATATTTAGACAAAGTTAACTGTTGTAACACTTTAAGTTTATAATGAAGGAAAGTTGTTTTTTTCTTTATAAGCATGTTTTGCTGTAAACTGAAAATGTTACAGTATTCAATCAAAATATATGCAGTAACAAATACTTAAATGTAAACTGTACCTGAGGCCATGATAGACCATGGTAAAAGTAGTATTTCATTTGGTAGTTTTCAGGCAGACATAAAAGATTACAATGCTGCATATTCATCAAGTCTTCCGGCTAAAAAAACCAAACATAAACAGAAATAAAAATCAATCTTCATCACTAGGCTCTCGAGCTCAGGCCACAATGCTCAGGTGAGTAGCTTTAGCCATGCAGTATTCAATAGATTTTTATATTTCCTTGAAAAAATTTGACCCCATGTAATGACCCTGCCATACTTTTAAGGCGTCTCTGAATCCACCCACTAAGGAATATGCCTCAGTGTCAGTAATAAATTCATTTCCTTGTATAAATGCATTATGTAAAATATGATCCAACGTTTAGGTGGATAGAACAATCTATCGTCAAAATGATTTTGTCCTATGGACTTGGCTTAAGGATAGAATTCCTTCCATGTATCAAAACAAAGACAGGTGATAATTATAGGGAATAACTATCTTCTAATTTGGTATTTGTAACCGTTAATGCTGATTTAACAGTCGCAAACTGAGTTTTATCGTTGACGCATAGAATTACTTTTTAAAACTGCTAGTACTACATGAAATGAAATGTATTTTATTTAATTATGGCGAGGGCTTAATAAGTAAATTTATTGTCCTTGAGTCACATTTAGATTGTGGAGGTCACCGGGTTTGATCGCCGGAGGTCAGATAGCTCAGTTGGTAGAGCACCTGACTGGAGCTTCAGTGGGCCAGGGTTTGAATCCCAGTCTGGTCTGCAGCATTTTCTCCTTTCCAGTTACAGATGATTCTAACTATAGTGATAGATCTAGCAGTGAGAAACCTGGGTCGATGTCCTTGGGTATGAAGTCCTACAAATTGGAATGTGGCACTAGGTCTCGGCACTAGGCTCAGTGGCCATATATTGTAGTTGGTAGCCACTGATTTTTTTTTTTAATTTCTCCTTTACTATTAAACAACTAAATTCAATGAGACCAGAAAACAAGTTTTTCATAAAATGAATTCCTACCTTTGCGCATCTGATATTCATTCTGAATATTTTTTGTTGTCTTTTAACATGCAATTAATTTGTTTTTCTGGTCGCTCAGCTCGTGTTCCTTAAACTCCTTTTACACCGGAAACGAGATCCATATATGGCAGATTAATGTCGTAAATATGGTAAAGGCATCAAGAATAGATAAAATGCATGCTAAGTGAAAGCACATTCAGAGGCCTATATTAAGCTTTAAATCTATAACTGTAACTATTTTTATTTAATTATTGTGGTCTTTTACTATGTCGCAAATTTTCTAGTTTCGATTTCAATTTTTTGTGTCCTCCGATATGAAGATGTTGATACAGCAGGGGAACAGTACTGTGGGGGAGTTAACATAATTTGCAATAGTGACAAAAGTAAGTATTTTATGGATATGACAAATCTGAGTTTTCTCAACTTGTTTTCATATTATCAAATTGGCCATAGATCTAAACATGTCTCTGATCTAAAGCAGAGGCCCTGAGAGGGACCATGCACCATGCAAAGTGCATTACTGCATATCAGCCTATATGGACCATCAGTCTTAGATAAAGGTTAGACGAGCTCACTTTCGATCTAACTCTCACTTTCCCAATATATATACTGGTGTCTCATTATATCGCGGTACTTAATTCATTCTTTTGCATAAAAAGTGTAATTTCTTAATTTTACTTCAATTTATTTCAAATGGTACTTATAATTCTAACTTTGGCCTCACTTTTTAGTGTTAAATTATTTTCCAAGCTTGCATCGTTTAATTTGTGGTCAATTTTTAAAACAGGAAGTCTTGTTTACCTCCTAAATAGAAGAGTCTCATAGTATCGCGGTATGGGAAAACATCGACAATATGTAGATGGCATGGACCTCAATTTTTATTTTTTGAATTTAGGATGTAATTCTACATGAAAAATAAACAATTGTACAAACTAAAGACTTTTAAAAGGTGAATTTTATTATAATTTTACTAGGTTATACATGCATTTAATGGTCTAAATTTAATAAAAACGGGACTGGAAATCTTCAAAATTACGTTTTATTTGAATATTTTTATTTTCAAACGGATGTTCCATGCTTCTTAATCATCAAAAAGGTAAACATTCAGACAACATGCAAATTGTCCATGAATTAAAAAAAATATAGGCTAGGTAACCATATTTTTGCGATATACCGCAATACAGTGAAACCCGCGGTATAATGAGAATCGAGTACATTAGTATTCCTTTAGTAAAGTCGAGACTGAGATCGTGAGCTCACTTAAGTTTCATCGCCCTGGAGACAGTTTTAAAATTTCACGAAATCAAGATTTTACTCTTTGATTAATTAGGCCTAGGCTGCCTTGGGCGGCGGCCTTGGGCAACATTTTCACATTCGGATCCAACAAATCATATTCCTTCATACCCATGCAGTCAATAACTGGATATTATGAATGGATGAATGTATTTTCCTCCAAATGGTAGGCACAGATTATCTAGCCTAGCTGCATAATTTATTCAGAAATCATATATGTAATACTAGGGATGTGCAATTTTATCGGTATACCGGTATATCGCGATTTTTTATTGTGTGATACGTATAGTGATACAGAGACCTAAATTACAGGTATTTTAGCCAAAGGTAACATATTATAAAGTCCAGAAATTATTCATATACTGTAGACGTACTTTTTTCCACGGGGTCATAATTCCGCGGAATCTCAATTTCTGTTTAATCCGCGGGTAGAAAATTACGCGGATTTTCAAGATTGTCACTATATGTCTTACTTTTATATTAACTACGCTTGGACAAATTTCCGCGGAGGATTTGTGAGCGCGTACATAGCGTAAATTAATACCACGCGGAAAAAAGTACTTCTACAGTATTTGTTCAATCTTTCAACTTACAATTACAGAAAATCTAAAAATGTTGTGGAAGGTGAAAAAATGGCATCTTAGCATCCAAACATGATTAATTTTATGTACATAAAATTTTTTTAAAAGTGAAATTTTCTTTTTCTAGCATATTTTTAAGAAAAATAATGACATAACCGGTATTCATTTAAAATCATTGTAAAATTTGCTTGTAAAATATCATGGTATTACAGTGAAACCTGTCTAATCCGACATGCACTGGGAGACAAATTTTGTGTCGTAATAGACAGGGTGTCGGATTGCACTGTGTTAAAATCAAGGAAAATACTAAAATGGGAAAAAAATTTAACGTCGTGTGTCGGATCACTCAGTGTCGGATTAGACAGTTTTCACTGTATCATCATATTTTGAGGAAAAATCGAGTATATCGTGATACGAAATTTTTTGGCAATACCCATCCCTATGTACATGATGTAATACACTGCAGTCATCAAAAAATTGAAAATTTTCATTGCTGCTAATAATTTACTGCATTTTCTGAAAATGAACTCAAGTGTAAATTGTTGATAGTGGCAGGTCAGATTGTTGACATTGGACATCCCCCCTCCCTAGGGTGGCAGTCCATTTCTATGCCGATTCCCCTAGACTACGAGCTCAACAACTTCCTACAAAAACTGGCAGATGAAGTCACAGAGGAGGATCTCCGCAAGCTTAAAGCTCTACTTCATGGTTTGTCTTAAGATTTTTGATAAGAATGCCCACTTAGTTGTCAATATGAATACAAGAGCAGGTGATTAAAGTAAGCAACTTGTGATACCATATGCATTTTTTTAAGTTAATGATAGTGAATTGAAATTCTGAAATGTTCTTGATCTTGCATTTATTTATGCAAAGTGCCATATGGACAAATTTAGTTTGATATCTAGTTCTAGCTGCAAATGTTTGAATATTTCACTAGGATTTGATACACTGAACATGTTGAAACACTTTTCTGACTGTGTTATCACCCCTCTCATTGCAGCCACAACTGTACACTTATTTAGTAAATGTTGATTTCTTTGTCGATTCTCTTGAACAATCTGTCTGTAGGTGATGGGGGGACTACACAGGCGGACCTCGGCCAGCATTGAATCCGCTGTGGATTACTTTACAGTATTAAAGGAGAGACTGTATCTAAACAGGGAGAACTTAATCTTCTTACAAGCTTGTCTGTGGAATATAGGTCGCCGTGACCTACATTGGAAATGTGTGGAATTTGCCAAGTCTTCAGAAAAAATTCTTCATTTCTACTGTCCAAAGGAAACACCAGGTCAGTTTTAAAATACTCAATGGAAGGATATTACTGGAGATATTATTAGGATACTGAAGATGTATGTTTTTTTTTTTTTTAATATCATCTTTGATTGTATTTTTCCCCTTTATTTGCATGT
>NW_026927123.1:0-29527 GCF_032062105.1 Saccostrea cuccullata | reverse complement strand
GGGGATTCAGAATAATATTTGCCTCGGCGACAGTAACGTACATTTCAAATAGGCTACTATATTTGAATTTGGAACTCCTTAAATACCTTTTCAGATCGATAATTATATGAATTCTTATTTATTGTTATATGACTATTTATAATGTTGATTTAAAAATTACATCAGTGGTATTTCTTTTAAATGAAAATGAGGCGACATTATTTGAGCCCTTATATTGAGAATGGGTGATTAAATATGGTTTGCGTTTTATGGGACTATTTTTTAATAGTAAAATTTGACGTTATGGGGCGGAGTATGGGCAGCGGAAAGGGCAAAAATTACCATAATGAGAAAACAAACAATTATTTTAATTTCAATGACCATAAAAACTTAACAAATGATATACAATGCATAATCAACAGACCTTTTCGCAGAACAAATATACATTAAAGCAAAACCAACGATCACGTACGTAATAAACATATATGAATGCAAAACCAACGATCATCTTTGCAGAACAAACGCACATAAATACACGTCAAACGAAAAAAACTTAACAAACGTGCACGCGGTAAATCTAGTCTTGCCGACACCGGGCTCCCGACGGTCCCGGATTTTTTTTTTTTTGCGATTTTATTTTTTTTTCGGTGCACAGAAACTCTGCAAACTTCTCCGGCACATTTTCTTTTTAAATAAATTTGCGTATTTATTACTGAATCAGCAGTATCACCTGCCAAAAAGCGGTAAATGTAGTACTCCGTTATAAATATGAAAACCAAAAACGGACATCGATACATGTGTGTGAGGGAGGGTGTGGGTATGTTTGTGTGTGTGGGGGGGGGGGTGTTAGGTTCAACTTCTTTCAGTACCAATTTTTTCCTAATATACATGTACTACATAACCCATTTTTGACCTTATTCTTAAATTTGGGAAAAGTTGCTGCGTTCCTGTCATATGATATGTCACTGTAATTAAAAGTTATCAAAATAGATTCTTGTAATATTTAAAGAATTGGGGAAAACCAATTTATGTAACAACAACGAAAAAAAAAATGACAAAACGGCCTTCAGGAGAATGAGATTTTTTTCATTTTATGTAAATTCTTTTCTTTCATTTGAAATTTCTAAGATAAATTAACTAAAAAAGGGAAAAAATAAAAGGGGGTCCGAGGTAGAACCACGTCCATGTTGTAGATCCTGGGAACATAAACATGATGTGGCAAAGAGTTCTATACGAAAAAAAAATGTGTGGGGAATTTTTGTGCAATCGCCATACAAATTATCTGGCATGTAAATGAGGGTTTCCTTTTATTAAAAAAAATCTATACCTTAATATTTTGTTTTTAATCGCGATTCTGAAAACATCGGTATCCTTTTTTTCAGTGGTTTTTTATAGCTCAGTACTAGATTTACCGCTTTTTGGCAGATGATACAGCTGATTCAGTAATAGATACGCAAATTTTTTAAATTTTTACATATATTAATGAATTTTTTTGAACCCAGAAATGTGCCTGAGAAGTGTGAAGAGTTTCTGTGCACCGACAAAAAAAATCGCCAAAAAAAAAAAAGGATCGTCGGGAGCCGAGAAGACTAGATTTACCGCTTGCACGTTTGTTAAGTTTTTACATGGCATAGAATTCATTTAAAAAGAAAATGTGCCGGAGAAGTTTGCAGAGTTTCTGTGCACCGACAAAAAAAAAAAAAAAAAAATCTGGGACCGTCGGGAGCCCGGTGTCGGCAAGACTAGATTTACCGCGTGCACGTTTGTTAAGTTTTTTTCGTTTGACGTGTATTCATGTACGTTTGTTCTGCAAAGATGATCGTTGGTTTTGCATTCATATATGTTTATTACGTACGTGATCGTTGGTTTTGCTTTAATGTATATTTGTTCTGCGAAAAGGTCTGTTGATTATGCATTGTATATCATTTGTTAAGTTTTTATGGTCATTGAAATTAAAATAATTGTTTGTTTTCTCATTATGGTAATTTTTGCCCTTTCCGCTGCCCACAGCGGAGCTATGGAAAATAACATGGAATGCCTCGTGTATTTCAAATCTACTAAATTAGACGGTATTCCGATTTTTTTTAAGATTGTTATTTCAAGTAAAAATGGTATTATAAGGAATCACTGTCTAGTTAGGAGGCTATGCCAGGGACATCAACAATAGTGGGAAACATGGGATAATTTTAGCAGGCTTCGCCAGTTATGCAAATTATCCCGTGTTTCCCAATAATGTTGATGTCCCTGGCATAGCCTCCTAACTAGACAGTGATTCCTTAAATAAGTCTTCCCTTACCAAAGTATACATAGCCTCTCCAAAGGTCCTAAGCAATGCCTCCACGTCGAAGCAGGTGGATACTGGGAACCTTTTGATCCAAGGCTATATTGCAAGGGCGCATGGGAAGATGAGACTTGACTGATTGATTGTATGTTGTTTAACATCCCTCTCGAGAATTTTTCACTCATATGGAGACGCCACCACTTGCCGATGGAGAGTTACAAATTTTGTCCTATACTCGGCACTTAGGGCCATTGAGCAGTGAGGAATCTTTTTCGTGCCAGCACCTACTGCGACACGGGACCTCCTCGGTTTATACGGTCTCATCCGAAGGACCGGTCTTCACGTCCCACAGTGGGATTTGAACCCGCGACGTAAGGATCGACTCCTTACTTCGCGACTCTAGAGCAGACGCTCTATCCACTGCGCCACGCGGGCGACAGATGAGACTTGAAAGCCTTCGCTGATAACTCATCTAAAAGAGCAAACTCTGATCAAAACCCGCTTTGCTAAGTTAAAAGTAATAGAAATATACAGTCCAATAAACGAAGCAGATGAAAAGGATAAGAACACCCTCTACGAGCAGTTACAGAGAGAGAGAGAGAGAGAGAGAGAGAGAGAGAGAGAGAGAGAGAGAGAGAGAGAGTACCAAAACATTATAAACTCATGTTATTTGGCGAGGTCAATGCAAAAAGCTGGCTGGAAAGCTTAAGCGTGCGCTCTAAATAACTTATCTAAAAACCCTCTTTAAGCACCTTTACATAAAGATACCTACATAACAATCTCCTAGTGGAAGCGATAGGAACCAAAATGATCATGTGATTGTGAATGGCAGATACAGGAAGTCTGTATATCATGTAAGGGTTCTGCGTGGTGCAGATGCCAATTCAAATCAAAGTAAAGATGAAGCTCTGCAGAAAATTAAAGCGATAAGAAAGCAACAGGAAGATGTATGAGGTCAGCAAGATGAAAGATCCAAGAATATTTAAATGGTAACAGCTTTGAATAAGAAATAGGTTTCAGCAAATATTTGTTTAGAAAAACAGTCAACGAAAATGGACCCTTGTGAAGAAGGTATACACTAGTAATAAAACAGCAGAAAAGGCCTTGAGCAATAAGAAAAGGAAACACAAAGACTTTTTGCAGAAACAGAGCTGATTAAAGAAAAAATCTGGAGGATACTTGGTATGGAAAACCAAACAGAAGAAAACATCAAACTCAACCGCCCGAATGAAGTTTAGCAACTGACTTAGCAGTTTTGTGTGAGAGAAAAAAACAAAACAAGGGGCATAAGGTACAAAAATGGTGAGCATCTCATCGAGGATGAAGTAATATCGGAAAAGTTGAAAGGACTTTTTGAAGAGGTTCTTAATGTTCCAAGAGAAGCAACAAAATAACCCGAGGGATGAATGATCCAAGAGAACATTATTGCTGAAATTAGTACAATTGACACGACACAGTGCGACAAGGATGTATTATGTCTGGGTTCCTGTTCATCATTGTGGTAGACTGATTTATGAGAAAAACCAACAATAAGGAGAAAGGAAAACGATGGAAATTTATGTTCACCATAGAGGACTTGGATAATGCAGAATTATTCGCCTTTTCCCCAGCAAACACAGCTCTATATGCAAGAAAAGACCAGGAGACGTCGCTGAATACAAACACTTAAAATTTAAAGTGGACAAGACAAACAGAATCCGGTTAAATGATAAGGAAGTAGAAGATGTCGAAACATTCCTCTGCCTGGGTGAAACAATGCACAAGACGGGAGAAACTGAGGCAGACAAAGGGAGAAAGCTAGGATTAGCCAGGATTACTTTTGCATTCCTTACCAAAATATGGAAGTCAGCACAATACAGCACAAAGACTAAGCTTAAGATCTTCAACACAAAAGTTTTATCTGTGTTGCTGTATGGTTCCCAACTAAGAAAACCACCAAGAAAGACAATGAAATTTTGCACACATTACATCGAATTCAAGGAGATCCTAACAATTGTATGAAAGAGCAAGATTCATACCTTATTAAATACGATCAAAGGATGGAGATGGATAGCCCAAATTCTTCGAAGAGAAGTCAGTTTACAGATTAGAACAGCTCTCACATGGACCCCTGAGGGAAAAAGAAGAAAATGACGGCCAAAGCACACTCGTCAACGCTCTTCTGCGAATGAAAAGAACTGGGTTGGAGCAGCTGGAAGGAGGTGAAGGTGGTTGCCATTGACCGCCGTAAGTGATGTACTTTGTTGAAAAGTTGTATGCATCCTCCAGGACACGGAGAGGATATCTAAGCAGTATTGACGATGGGATGCATCATGACTCATCATCTTTCTTCGCGGTTCAATAGAGCTTTCAGAATTTTTTAAAATTAAGATTATAAGTTAATTCTTTTTCCTGTAACCGGTCTCGGTAGCCTAGTGGTAGAGCGTTCGCTTCGATGTCGGGAGGCCCTGGTTCGATTCTCGTTCGCGGCGCCGCATCAAACCTAAGACGTTAACATAGGTAGTGACTGTTCCTTCCCCAAGCGCTCGGCACTAGAAGTGAAAGTCACAGGTCTTTCTGATATGACCTTAAAAACGTAGGTCTAGAGTCACGGTTGGAGTTGGCACGATAAAGAACCCTCACTGCTCAATGGCCCTGGGTGCCGAGTATAGGTCTAAATTTGAAGCCCTTCACCGGCATACTGTGACGTCTCCATATGAGTGAAAAATTCTTGAGAGGGACGTTAAACAATATACAATCAATCTTTGTCCAGTGTTGGACTTACCGATCCCATATATAGTACTTTGTTAAGAAATGAAAAAGAACTACTGCAAGAACATGCTCTACGTATGAACAGTTTCTAAAAAGAGGTAAATTATCGAAAAACAAGTTAATGAAACAAAAATATCAGCAGGGTCTTTAAAGTCATCATTTCGTAAGTTCTATGGTCGATACAATGACCTTGTCAGCAAATACAGTTCATCACTGAGTCACATGCTGACTGACGTTAGTCCATTATTTATACACTGAATTGAAGCCGGAGTTTTCCATTATTTCCCGATCATGACAAGAAGCACACGGCGGTGGTGACTGGTCGGCAGGGGATGCTCACTCCTCCATAGCACCTGATCCCACCTCTGATGTTTTGGAGGTCCGTGTTTGCTCTGCTCCTATTTGTATTGTTTTATGGACTTTTGATATTGAGTACTGTTCCTTATCTCCATATGGCTAAACCTAACCTTCTTTTTTCTGCCTCAGTCCTTCCTTTTTTGTCTATTGTGGCTCCCAGTTAAAGGAAAGTTGTGTTGTAAAATCTGCTTGTCCCCTGCTATTCATACATTTCCTACGGCCACATCTAGTATATTTGTAAAGAAGTATATTTTTGTTTTGTTGTTCCTCTTTCACTAGGCATAGAGCTTGGTTTGGTCTCAGATTGTCTTCTATCGTATTTGTACGATGCAGAATCTTTTTCCAAGCTGGCGATGTCTCTTGTTTGTTCCGGTCACGGTAGCATAGTGGTAGAGCGTATGCTTCGTGATTGGGAGTCCCGGGTTCGATTCGTGTTCGCGAGGCCCCGTCAAACCTAAGACGTAAACATAGGTATTGACTGTTCCTTCGCCAAGCATTAGAAGTGAAAGACTCGGGTCTTTTGGATATGACCTTTAAAACGTAGGTCCCGTGTCATGAGAAGCATTGGCACAGTAAAGAACCCTCACTACTCAATGGCCGAGTAAAGGTCTAAATTTGAAGCTCTTCACCGGCATACTGTGACGTCTTCATATCAGTGAAAATTTCTCGAGAGGGACGTTAAACAATATACACTCAATCAATCTCTTGTTTGCTGATAAATTATAATAATCTTTCGACACAGGCACCTGACGTTACTTATTTTTCTTTTAATAAAAAACATATACACATACCGAATAATAAACAAGGTACCCATCGAAACCCGCCATCTTGGATTTTCGAAGTAGGTCATCACTTGTATTTTCGTCTGAAACTCCGTCAAATAAATTCCCTGCAACCATATTCTTTCTGTAGCCAGTCTTTCGAGGTCTAAACTTACGGACACTGCAGCCAGGAAGGCGCATTACACTTGCAAATATTGAAAATCCCTCGTCAAACTCGACCTACTGCTTCAACATTCCGAGAAATCGCCTAAAGGGGGCCGGAAGTTTACATATGACTTGAAATTATTAGGGAAAGCCCTTTTTTGATTGGTCAATATATTTGTGCGATTTATTTTTAAAAATAACCGGCGAAAGTTAGTACTTATTCCAAAAACAATATTTCAGACAATAATACAACGTAATATACATGTAAGAACATTCTTTTTATTTCTCTCAAAATAATTTCGATATATCTTGATTAATAAAGCGATTATATTTTGTAAATGTCGAAGATCGGCCTGATCATTCTAGCTGATCAGTGAACATTTTCGAGACAGTTATCAGGCCCTACTTACATGCACTAAATATAATTAATAACACTGTCATTATCGATGCCCTGATTGAGCGCTATCCGTGCAGAAGATTGACTTTATAAGTATGTACGCACGTGTGTGAGAGGGGGGGGGGGGGGTCCACACTAAAATTATCCCAGGGAATGTTGAGATCTGCAATTTTATGTATTGCAATAAAGTAGTGACATGGCGACATTTTTATTTTTTTCTTGGTGACAGATTATACATATACATGTCGCATAGGCTTATATTTGATTTCATTACATATCCTTTTTTCAGTGTGATCCTTCTCCTTTTTCAATTAAGCATATGCCATGTATATATGTATACATATATATAACTGGATGGTTTGCAGTCTATTGTTTTTTGAAAACGATTCAATTAACTCTAGATGATTTGTTATTGATTTTTTTTTAAGCACCCCCCTCTCTTTTATTCAAAATTGTTTCGAACGCAACGACCTGTATAGATCAATATAGTATATTTTACAGGTATATTTATAAGAAGTGTTTTATTTTTCCCATTTTGCATTTTTTTCATTTCTATAATCGAAATATTCATTAAAATTTCAAAGTAATTATGACACCCCGCTTTAGATCCACCACAAAACTGACAAATACGGAATTCCCATTAGCATATTGATGTAAACTTCCGGCCCCCTTTTGGCGATTTCTCGGAATGTTGAAGCAGTAGGTCGAGTTTGACGAGGGATTTTCAATATTTGCAAGTGTAATGCGCCTTCCTGGCTGCAGTGTCCGTAAGATTAGACCTCGAAAGACTGGCTACAGAAAGAATATGGTTGCAGGGAATTTATTTGACGGAGTTTCAGACGAAAATACAAGTGATGACCTACTTCGAAAATCCAAGATGGCGGGTTTCGATGGGTACCTTGTTTATTATTCGGTATGTGTATATGTTTTTTATTAAAAGAAAAATAAGTAACGTCAGGTGCCTGTGTCTTTCGAACAATTCTGCTAACCCTGATGTTGTGGATGCTTCACCCTCTTTAACTAGATCTACCTTGATACTGTCTCTACTCGTGATTATTAAATAATGATTGTTTTTTTTTTTACTTTCTTTTCTCTTATTGGCGAATCATCGCTTACTCTACATTCATTCTAATACATTCTTTTCTTCAAGAAGTTCTCATTTTTTTAATTGGGACATTAAGAACTCTCTCAAAGTGCCTTGACATCTCTCTAATATTAATCATGCTTACATCACAGGCACCTGACGTTACTTATTTTTCTTTTAATAAAAAACATATACACATACCGAATAATAAACAAGGTACCCATCTAAACCCGCCATCTTAGATTTTCGAAGTAGGTCATCACTTGTATTTTCGTCTGAAACTCTGTCAAATAAATTCCCTGCAACCATATTCTTTCTGTAGCCAGTCTTTCGAGGACTAAACTTACGGACACTGCAGCCAGGAAGGCGCATTACACTTGCAAATATTGAAAATCCCTCGTCAAACTCGACCTACTGCTTCAACATTCCGAGAAATCGCCTAAAGGGGGCCGGAAGTTTACATACGACTTGAAATTCTTAGGGAAAGCCCTTTTTTGATTGGTCAATATATTTGTGCGATTTATTTTTAAAAATAACCGGCGAAAGTTAGTACTTATTCCAAAAACAATATTTCAGACAATAATACAACGTAATATACATGTAAGAACATTCTTTTTATTTCTCTCAAAATAATTTCGATATATCTTGATTAATAAAGCGATTATATTTTGTAAATGTCGAAGATCGGCCTGATCATTCTAGCTAATCAGTGAACATTTTCGAGACAAATTGAGTTGGTTATAAGGCCCTACTTACATGCACTAAATATAATTAATAACACTGTCATTACTGATGCCCTGATTGAGCGCTATCCGTGCAGAAGATTGACTTTATAAGTATGTACGCACGTGTGTGAGAGGGGGGGGGGGTCCACACTAAAATTATCCCAGGGAATGTTGAGATCTGCAATTTTATGTATTGCAATAAAGTAGTGACATGGCGACATTTTTATTTTTTTCTTGGTGACAGATTATACATATACATGTCGCATAGGCTTATATTTGATTTCATTACATATCCTTTTTTCAGTGTGATCCTTCTCCTTTTTCAATTAAGCATATGCCATGTATATATGTATACATATATATAACTGGATGGTTTGCAGTCTATTGTTTTTTGAAAACGATTCAATTAACTCTAGATGATTTGTTATTGATTTTTTTTTTAAGCACCCCCCCCCTCTCTTTTATTCAAAATTATTTCGAACGCAACGACCTGTATAGATTAATATAGTATATTTTACAGGTATATTTATTGTATTTATATAAGAAGTGTTTTATTTTTCCCATTTTGCCTTTTTTTCATTTCTATAATCGAAATATTCATTAAAATTTCAAAGTAATTATGACACCCCGCTTTAGATCCACCACAAAACTGACAAATACGGAATTCCCATTAGCATATTGATGTAAACTTTGGGTCAACTGAGTGGAGTGCTAACCCTAACCCCCTAGCCCCCTAACCCTAACCCTAACCCTAACCCTAACCCTAACCCTAACCCTAACCCTAACCCTAACCCTAACCCCTGTGGCTAACCCTAACCCCCTAACCCTAACCCTAACCCTAACTATCCCTAACTAAAGAGAATTTACCCTAGCCCTAACCTAACCCTAACCCCTAACCCTAACCCCTAACCCTAACCCTAACCCTAACCCTAACCCTAACCCTAACCCTAACCCTAACCCTAACCCTAACCCTAACCCTAACCCTAACCCTAACCCTATCCCTAACCCTAACCCTAACCCTAACCCTAACCCTAACCCCTAACTAACCCCCTAACCCCCTAACCCTAACCCTATCCCCCTAGCCCTAACTAACCCTATCCCCCCTAACCCTAACCCTATCCCCTTAAATACTGGAGTGTGTTTACACTATACATAGGTACGTAGGTACTACGTTTTTGTTTTTATGCTGACAATACATGTAAAAATGCGCCGTGTGCAAAAACATTTCAAGAATGTCATTATGACGTCACGCTTCACAGTCTAGACAGCCTAAACCGGTTTGAACTGGTTTTATTGAAAACAAGAACACACAGATTTTGATTTTTCAATTTTTATTCACAATGAAAAAAAAAAAAATATACATACAATTTACATTTTCTGTTTCTTCTGGGCCTTCTCACTGGTCAGGGGTAGTTTCCTTTTGGTTTCCCTAGGTTTTCTTTCTATGTCTTTTACCGATACATAGCATGGCTCCATTTGTTTCTTACTCTCTCCTGATCCGCCCTGGGTCCCTTCTTTTTTCTGGTCAATGTTTCCTCCTTCTTCTCTCATTTTTGTCTCTTTCCCCGTGAATGACTTTGTGATTGGTGATAATAATCCACTAATATAACAAAATCCACTGCTGTTATGACATTTCAGTTTTTCCATCTTGTTTTCAAGAGCACTCACCTTGCTGTTCAATTTATTCACCTTGTCATCCACATCATTCATCTTGGTGTTCATTTGATTTAGTTTGTTATCTAGAGCAGATAACATGTTCACAATTCCGTCCAAAGTGGTATTTAAAATGCTCATATCTTCTTCTTTATTCATGTCCTCAGGAAAATTAACCATGTCCAAATTCAAATCCAATTCCACGGCATCTTTTATTATCTCTGCCATGGGAGCTCCTACATATCCTTCAGGTGTCACATAATACTGGGAATTTTCTGAAGTATTCATCATTGCTTCTATTTCTTTTCACCTGTGTCCAGTTCTTGCTCACGCAGAATGATTATCAAATTTTACAGTTTTTTTAGTTTATATACCTGCTATGAGCCGTGTGCACCTTTTTTACCTGGGCTTTATATACCTGTTACATCCTCTGTAAAGGACCGTGTGCCAAAACTTAGGGGCCGTGTGCACTTTTAACCTGCGTTTTCTATACCTGTTGCATCACCTGTAAGGGGTTCGTGTGCATCAATACGTTTTACCTACGTGGGCTATAAAAAATGAGAATAAAAAATAATAATAATAATTTTTTTTACTGTGATAATACATAGATGCAATGGAAAGAAAAAAAGTATGTATTCAATACCTTGGAAATTTCACACAGGGTTAAGAAAAAAAAAATCAGTGACGTTTTTAAATACCAAAACCTCAATCAAATCTACGAATGACTAGACCCCACCCCCTTGGATGCAATGAATATCATATACAAAATACTATTTCGGAGGAGAATTCGACAGTTAGAAGCATTGTTAGTTTTTTAACAAATAAAACAAAAAAAAAAAAAATCTTGTAATACTACATCACTGTTATGTTTATTGTATGACGTCATGGATACACTCGGGTTCGGCCTTTCCCCCCTTCAATTTTGCTTTCTCACTGTGGTGGGCGTGTTTACCAAATGGGGTGATTTTCTTTTAGCCAATCACATTTGATCACATGATTGGTTTTTCCATGTTTCGCACGCGATTCCAGTATCGTCTGCTATTGTAAATAAATACAGCCCCTCCGAGCGCCCAGTGTCATTCTGCTTGTAGCTGATTTTGACACACACACACAAGAGAAAAAGAAGAAGAAGAAGAAGAAGATGGATGGCAGACCAATTTATGAGAGATTTTTTCCCTGATCCCCGGGATTGCTATTGAGCACCACATCGTGATTAGGCGCCTAGACACAGGGCAGGAGATTGCCAGATATAATATGGTGCGAGTTCAGTCTCCTACCCCCCAGCAGGAATAGAAGAGCCACCCCTACACTAGGGCTTTCCAGAAGAGGAGAGCTTCACAATCACCTTCTAGCCCCCACCACCGCCCAGACCGGCTGTTGCCCTGACTGCTGCTAGCACCCCCCACACACTAGGCCAGGAACCAAGGCCGATTCCGACCTGGGGGTTCCGGGTCCCCCAACAGTCAATTATGTTCACCCTATGTCTTACAGAGGGGGAGCCAAACAACTTTTGTTGTTCCCGTGCATACAAGGCCAGCCTGCCTGCTTGTGCGCGCGAGGTTGATGAGGAAAATCTACCCTGCCCCCTCTGCCGGAACCAGCGGCGACCGGGTCCCCGTTCCGCTGTCCCTCAGGCCAGAGTTTAACGGAGATGACAGTTCCAGTGACAGAAGATGATGATGAGCCTTCCATGGGCCAGATGATCCATGAACTTATTGGCTGCCTAAGCCTAGACCACATGGAGCCACCTTGAAACCAAAATGAAAAAAAAAAAAACAAAAAAAATCAACAAAACAACGAAAAAACCAAAAAAAAAAACTACAAAACAACGAAAAAAAACAAAAAAAGCCCTTTTAAGGGCTACCCAATTGTTTCGAAAAGATGCCTTCATATTCAGTCAATAAAAAGAAACGTTCTGTGTGTGTCTTAGAAAAAAAAATCTTTTTTTTTTTCTAAAATACAGTCAAAGAAACGATTGTATCTTAGGAAAAAAAAAATGATCTTTTTTATATACAGTCAAAGAAACGAAACGTTTGTGTGTGTTCAAAAAAGAAAAGATTACCTTCTGTACAGTCAAAAAGAAACATTGTGTTTCTTTCAAGTTATAACACCAGGTCACTTTTTAAAAAAATTTTATGTCTCCAAGTACGCCGTAATTTTTTTATGTAAATTAGGCCGCCATTGTCGAATCTCGGCAAAGATTTTACCCCAGTGAAAAAGGTTTGTAATCCATCGTGTAGGTCGTTTAAAGTTGTTTCACATTGTTTATAATTGTGATTATGTTATCCCTCACCTATAAGTTTAATGCCAGCTATGCTAAATAACCCATTTCTGTGTAATTTGAGAGAATGTTTTTGTCATGTGCTGAAAGTATGGCCTACTATTCATGTTAGGCGGCCATTGTCGAATCTCGCCGAGATTTTTACCCCAGTGAAAAAAGGCTTGTAATCCATCGTGTAGGTCTTTTAAAGTTCTTTCACATTGTTTATGATTGTGATTATGTTATCCCTCACCTATATGTTTAATGTCAGCTATTCTAAACGACCCATTTCTGTGTAATTTTAGAGAATGTTTTTGTCATGTGCTTAAAGTATGGCGTGCTATTCATGTTATGATTTAAAAAGTCGCTCCTCAAATAAATCTGTCTTTTTAAAAGATACATTTTTACAAATGACATTTAATATGATTAGAGTATAGGTATCCATATATAAGAGATATTATTTTTGCATTACATTTATAAGGTCTCATGTAATTTAATTCATAATAACACAAATGGGATTTTTTTTCTATACAGTCCTTATCCTGGAAGATATGTTCCTAACCAATCCATTCTCTAAGTGAAGTGAAGCGTGCTGGCTGCTGGTCTTCCTTTGGGGGAAATACAACAGTGAATCAATTATGATAAAAAACAAAACTTGAATCTTAAAAAAGTTTCAATGAGATATCATTTTAATTTATTTTCATTATTATTAAGATAATTATTTTAAATGTTTATATTTTTTTTTAAAAATGGATAAAAAAATAAATCTGATCATGGAAAATCAATATCATAAAGATAGCAAGTTTTATAGGAATCTATATATAAGATATTATTTTTGCATTACATTTATAAGAGGCATTGTCTCATGTTAACAAAATGGGTTTTATTTTTTTCTATACAGTCCTCAAACCTGGAAGCTATGTTTTGTTCCTAACCAATCCATTCTCTAAGTGAAGTGAAGCGTGCTGGCTGCTGGTCTTCCTTTGGGGAAAATACACAGTGAATCAATTATGATAAAAACAAAAACTTGATTCTTAAAAAAAAGTTTCAATGAGATATCATTTTAATTTATTTTCATTATTATTAAGATAATTATTTTAAATGTTTTTATATTTTTAAAAATGGATTTAAAAAATAAAATCTGATCATGGGAAATCAATATCATAAAGATAGCAAAGTTTTGAAAAAACCAATTACTGATGAATTTCTGAATTTTCCATTAAAATATTTGACATTATATCACAGGGGAAAGAAAAAAAAAACTACTTGAGTGTTTCTACTGACCCCCCCACCAGAGATCTGCTTATGAGTGCATGGGGGGATTGCAGTGGACCTTCATCTCCGGTTTAAAACAGACTTTAGAGTATGACAGATAAAAAGGTACTTTTTTTTAATTTTACATTACATGAAAAACATACAATTAATGATGAAGAATGTACACATGTTTTTCATAAGTGTGTACAAATTGTTCAATATAATATCTATAATGAATCCAATTTCCTTGGGCTAGTCCACAACATAATCCAAAAGGAAAAGCATAAGTCTGGTAAGGTAAACTACCCATTTCTTGTAAACAAGTTTTGAAACCATTGCTCTCTGTTTTTGTGGGGTATCCTGATAAGTGGAAATTCTTTTAGGTCGGTGACTTGCTTTTCCATAATCCCATTGAGCTAGGACCACAGGGGTTTGTAAGGGAAACATCTTAATAGTGCTCCTCTATCTTCTTCTACAGCTAAATTTTGAAAATCCTATGAAAAACAATTTCTCTGCCAACAAATATAGCTTTGACAGTTAAATTACATTGATGAACAATCTTCTACCTCACAGTCCTGATGAAACAATTTCTGTAAATCCGACATCAACTCTAAATCTGTGCTCCAATTCTTTGTTTCTCTTCTCAGGTTTCAGAACTCCATATTCTTCATAGTCACCTCCTTGCCTGTAAAACATACTTTCCAGTTCTGGGGTACTGTAAGACATAACAAATCTGGCAGTACAATGAAGTCTATAGATATCCAGTCCTCCTACTGGTCTTTTCATTTGAATGAATCCCCTGATTTGATGTACTTCTCTTGTCCAGGGATGTCTTTCCTTTTGAAGAATCAAATAGTCAAATTTATCTTCATTTTTTATCTCAGAAACATATCTCCTCTCAGATCTTCTTCTTTTCTTTGGGGTCTGGAATGATGAAATTCCAATTAATGGCTATCCTGTAACATCTGTCTGGACATTTAGGATCCTTCACTTTCTCATGCAGGGGTAAATATTCATTCCTAGGTTCCTGATCCACCTCCATAGGTTCTATCATTCTCTTTTCTAATAAGGTAAGTTTGTCCATCTCCATGTCTTTTAATATTCTTGGAATTCACTTGACCAAAACTGTCCTTTACTCAACTGGCCCCCAACTAATGAGGATTTTCTTTAACACCTTTGTTTTTATACCCCTCACACCTTGAAAAGATAAGGGTGGTGTGCAAAATATAACGATAAACCTACGTTTTGTTTATGCTGACTGCACAGGTAAATACTGGCGCCGTGTGCAAAGAAATATACGATAGACCTACGTTTTTTGTTTATGCTGACTGCACAGGTAAAAAATGCGCCGTGTGCAAAAAACATTGCAAGAATGTGATTATGACGTCACGCTTCACAGTCTAGCCTAACCAGTTCAAACTTGATTTCCCCAAAACAATAACAAAGAAAACACACATTTTTGATTTTTTCATTCTTTATTTGTAACAACAAACAACAACAAACAACAAACAACATATTTACAATACATTTTGATAAAAACATTGACACTTTTGTCCATGACCCGTAGGTAATTTATGATAAGTGTTTTTAAACCAATTCGCTACGTATCTGTCCCTTTGTAAAGCCGTACTCTGGTCAAAAGGGAATAGCCATTCGTTGGCTTTCTTTCTTTTCTTGTCTCTTTGATGTAAATAATACACGCAATATTGTCCACACACATCGGTATTCCAGTCTTGATAGCGATACGGATTATAAATCCATTGTTGAGCATGACGCTGGATAAAATCTTGAATTTCTTTTTGTAAGGGAGGAAATCCATAAGAATCGAAATATTCCACCACGGGATTGCTCACATATAGACACACCCAATGTTCTCCAGGTCGATCTTGAGGATCCGTATTGACCACCACAGCTTTTTCTCCAGGTCTTAATTGATCCGGTAATAAATCTACAGGATACACCCCTCCAAAAGAACTCTTGAATTCTCTGGATAAGACTTCTCTCAATTGTCCCGTATCCATTAGTAATCAATGCTCACTTCTCTCTGTTTGTTAATTTCTAATAGGTTATCGAATTCTGCATACACCACACAATTTAAGGTGTTAGGTGTATTGTTGGTAAACTGCACTTCTACTCTCAGATTTCCTGTTTCTATGATGTGGAATTTATCCGATTGCGCCTCTTGATCTTTAGTGAAATCCCAGCCCCATAGAGTGTAGCCGCTTTTATACTCTTCTAAGGTGATGTCTGGAGCCCAATCTTCTCCTAATTTTCCCAGAGCTTGATACAGACTGAGATAAGATCTCAGATATAAATCGTCGTTGAAATTAGGCTCAAAACAACGAGTACTCATGGTCTCTCCGTTGATACTGACATCTAATTTCTTGATCCCAAAGTTTTGGAAATGAAAGGGATTTTTAGTTTGATCTCCGTTAAAGGCCGCATTCTCCACAAAGCCTAAAATGAGACGTTTAGGCATCTGGCCTTGAAACAGATGATCCGTAATCTTAGACTGAGTTCCTGTGGGGATGGTAAAGGTTTTCACTTCCACTCTTCTCAAGGGATATTTGGCTCTGTGGGTATTCAAACTCTGATTAATGGCATTCATCATGACTGGTGTGGGTTTGACTTTTCTCACCCACAAGACCATACTCAAAATTTTCACTTTTCCTGTACTTCCTCCTTTGATCATCATGTAGAAAGCAGGTCTAGCTCGATTAAATCGCAAACGGACGTCCACTCCATTAGGTAGAAATCGATCTTGTTGAAACAAATCCAGATGTAAACGATCCAGCAAACTGATTTTCTTACTGTTAGCAATAGCTTGGTGTCTTTTTCGGAATCCTTCGTTTTTAGAATTGGCTGGTATCGCTGTGAGGATGGGTTGGTTAATGGTCACCGTGTCAGCCCCACCATTTCCACCTTTAGTTACATCAAAGGTTTTATTTTGAGCTACACCAAGAGCCTCTAACCCCACTTCGTCCATGTGTCCTGCCGTATCTTTTTCCCACAGACTACAGGCCCTCGCCTGTGTCTTTAATGTTCTGGGTCGGTAAGACAATAATTTCTCCAGATAAGCTTTGTAAGGATAAGTATCCGTCCCCGGAGTCACTATTTTTCCATTCAGACTGACATCGATTTCCGTAAACATGGAATGTAAGATATTATTCACTGGACTCGAAGTGCTGTTTGCCCCGGTCAGATTACTTCCATCGTCTTTGGTAAATTTACATACCATTTGAAGATAAGTTTGAGATAAATCCAGATAGTGATCTCCTTGTCCTTTAATTTCAAATTCGATGGGAGCGGTGTCCGAATCTAAAGTACTGGAAATGGGGTAATATTCTTCCCATTTCGAGTCTTCTAAAGCAATATTAGTGGGAGGGACTTCAAACAATTGTAAATTGTTCATCCCACACGCACAGGAATCGGGTTGTAACATGATGTGTCTACTAGGATTCAGTTTTCACAAATGAACCTTCTGTTCACTGGACTGGCCTATTTATACTCTCTCTCTCTCTCTCTCAGTCAAACACATCTAAAGGACGTTTTCTTTTAGGAATTCCTCCTCCTTGTTTTTTCCTTTTTCTCTTAGGACCTCCTCGGGCTAACATAGGGGTCTTTTTTTTTCTTCTGTTGTTAGTACCTCCTAGATTCATTCTTTGTTTCACCATTCCCGAAGTATTTTTTAGAGCTTGTACTCCGTGAGTTTTGACTGCGTCTTTTAAAGATCTCTTATTTTCTAATACGTCTAATCCCGTTCTAGCAGCAGCAGTCAAGGCGTGTTTAGCTCCCGTTTTCAGTAAATCAGTAAAAAATCCTCGGCCTCTCTGTCGTCTTCTTTTTCTTCTTGTTATTTTAATCACCATTCCCGATCCCCTCTGTTTTTTCATTCTTTTTCTTCTTCTTTTGTTAGTACCTCCTAGATTCATTCTTTGTTTCACCATTCCCGAAGTATTTTTTAGAGCTTGTACTCCGTGAGTTTTGACTGCGTCTTTTAAAGATCTCTTATTTTCTAATACGTCTAATCCCGTTCTAGCAGCAGCAGTCAAGGCGTGTTTAGCTCCGGTTTTCAGTAAATCAGTAAAAAATCCTTCCCCTCTTTGATAGTTTTGGGGTGGATAATAGCCTGGTGGTGGTGGTGGGGCTTGCTGTTGACCCAATAATCCTCCTACTAGATTGCTGACTAAAGGAGCTGCTACTTTAAATAGGGATCCTAAAAAACCGTGTCCTTTTTGACGTAATAACCCTTTATGATAGACAAACTGTCCGTGTCCTCTTTGTCTCAGTAATCCGGGATGATACTGCATGGTTCATGTCTCTTATTCAACTGACCTTTCTGTCCTCGGGGGACTTCCTTTTATACCCTTTTTTTTAGGGCTGAATACAATACAGACAGCAGACCAGACAAGCCACCACGCCCAATAAGATGGAACACAATAACGGTACATTCATCTCAGTATACTTTTCTGAAATGAAGTTTCACCACTGATTTACCACTTACAAAGGGCATGGGAGTCCCTAAAGGAGTCATGATGTGAATCTCAATGGTATCGAAATGTTTTTTACTTAGTTTCAAATATTCCGCTCGAATGGGTTCCCATTTGGCTTGTTTTGAATCCTCCAAATGAAATGTACAAGGCACCACTCTTAAGAGTTTCAAGGCATTGGAGCCTACCGTCTGGGGTTGAATCAAGTCACAATAGACATACATGGATTTCAGATTTTCATATAAATCCACAGTATTGTTTCCCAAGTAACTAATGTTGATCCATTTGGTCATGTTTTCTGTATCGTTCTGAAGAATGACTTTCTGACTGTCCATGCCTAGCTTATAAGCTAGGGATGTGGGGAAACGAATGCATAAGGGAGTAAGATTTTTTCCATTAATTTGATACATCACTCGATCATAGGTCTCGTAATATACTAATTTCATAGAATTTTCTTCATCTGGATGACCAACGGTTTTCCATATTTTTCTCAATGATCTCTGTAGTCCTAGACTTATTTCCTCTGTTAAAGCCTTGGGGTGAACGTAAGGCCCGGGTCTGAAGTGAATTCGTCTAATTTCCATCTTGCCATCTAGATCAATGAGTGAAGGCCGTTTATTATGGGCCCAATCTATCAGTACAGGACATTGACGTAATGGCATTGGGTCTAAGGTTTTCATTTTAAATCTGCCATAAAAACATTTGGGTCTTTGATATCTTTGTTATGGGGAGCAAAAGACTGAGGGATCAGGATGTCAAAATAAGCCTCCTTTTCTGTAATGTTTTTCAATGAATTGGGATACATCATTTCTGTTAAAGCCACTTCCCATTCTCCGTCGGTTAAATCCACTGTTTGTGGTAATAAGGTTTTAAATTGAGCGGTCGTATTGGTAGAAAAAGAGGTCATAGACCCATCACTGGGTAAAGTCATGTAAAACCCACTGCTCTCTGCCATGTTCAATCTAAGACTGAGACCTTTGACCTAAGAACCTTTGTATTTATAACAACACTTTTTTTTAAAAAAAAACAACAAGATTTTTTGTTTTTCTTTTATTTTATTGATTCATAACAACAAGAAACAAGAACATCATTATAATAACAAACATTCAAAACTTTGATTCAGTTCTTTTTGTATGGGAAAGGTCTCCTCATGTACAAATAGTCTGTTTCACAACGGTTACCACAGGCATTGAATCCTTTTACGATCACTTCTTTCAAATAGTCTTTAATACAATCTCCAGCTTTTTCCATCCATTTCCCTTGAAAGAAACTGCTTTCGGGTCCCTCTCTTTGGTCAGGCAAGACGTAATTGATTTTCCATTTGAATTCCCGATACTTGGGCTGTCTGGGTCCTAATAAGACCATGTGTTTGCTTCTTTGGCGGTCCGGTAACTTGAATCTCTTATACAGGTAGATTTCATGGTGACCTGTTTGTCCTGGATTCTGATCAAAGAAATCTTGAATACATGTCTCTTTGTTTTTCATCCATTCTCCCTTTAAACTAGTACCTTCAGGTTCTACTATTTTCCAACGATACTCTGAGCTTAAAAATTCCATGACGTGTGTGCTCTGTCCCTCACTCAGATCAGAAATGATCCTCTTAGGCTTTAGGTGTCTCCTTTTTATATAGAGGGATGTATCTATTTTTAGATTCCGGGATTTTTACTGGGTGAATTGGTCGTCTTCTTGACCGTAGGGGTTTGATGCATCATGGTAGGACTAGGCATGATGTAACCCACCGAAGAACTCACACAGATCATCCAATATTCTCGATTAGAATCGTGTAAAGCTAACATGACCACACTGGTGATGATGAGGGAAATACAGATGAATAATTGTGCAAAATACACAATTTCTTCTCGAGGAATATTCTCTCCACAAAATTTCCAGTGAGGTGTTATTTGATGAGATCCGTTTGGGGAATCCATGAATCGAAACTTGGGGGATATCCTTTCCACCGGACTTTGACTTCTTGAATGATTTTTTTCCCGACTCGTCGCTTTTTATACCCCAAGATTTCCTCCACTTCGTACACGTCGTCTTTTTTAATGATCTGTTGTAATTCTTTCTCGTAAAATGTCCCTTCTAATTCCTCCTGGTTATAATCTTGTACTCGATACACGTAAGGATACCGACCGGGAACTCGTTGAGCAATGGTAAATATTTCCGTGGTCCAGTTCGGTAAATATCCTTTTTCAAAAGTGCGTTTGGCTTTACTGATGCGCACTTTATCTCCTGTTTTAAATTTGGGGGGTTTTTTGGTTTTAGGTGATGATTCTTCCCCATATAAAGTTTTCCAGACTTTTAACACATTCGAGGGATTCACTTGAGCTGGAGCTCTTTGGATACTGCGATGAAAGGTATGATTGTAAGCATACACTAAATCCGGTAAGACCTCTAAATACCGTCTGGTTTTATTTCGAGTGAAATACCGCCACATGCGTGCTTTGAGGGTTCTTTGAAATCGTTCCACGATACTGGCTTTGGTGTCCGTATTGCGAGTGGTAAAGAAATGAATGGATTTAAATGCCTGTAAGAATTCTCGATTGGTAAATTCTTTGCCTTGATCCGATTGAATGCGGACGGGACGTCGACCGTCTTGTCGGAAAATCTCTTGTAATCCTCGAATCATTTCTTTTCCCGTTTTCTGTTTTAAAGGCACCACCCAAGCATATTTAGATAAGACGTCAATGGCACACAATAAAAAAGTATAGCCGTCATTATGTTTCTTTAAACTGGACACATCGGTCTAATTGCCATTGTTCGTCCATATCCGTCACTCTGGTCTGTTGTCTCCGGAATTTTCGATGAATGGGTTTATGTAAAGTATAAGTATCTTGCTCTTTTAACCATTCTCGTATGGTGTTTAAGGAAATCTTATGTCCCAAACTTTTGACCTGACGATACAAAGTCTGTATGCCTCCATACCCTCTCTTAGGATCGTAATAAATCTCTGTTAAAATGTCTTCTACTCCCTTCTTCTTCTTCTTCTTCTTCTTGTCTTAGGCAATGATAGCCAATTTTCCTCGATTTGTTCTAATTTCTTCTTCTTATTGGCTTCTTCTTTTTGGGTTTTTAATTGCTTTTTGGCTCGATAGGGACTATATTTAGGTGTGAATTTTTTTAACACCCTTGATCTCTCTTCGACAGGTCGACTAATAGGGGTCAAAAAAGAAGAGGAAGCATCATGAAATCCGCTCTCTTCTTCTTCGTCCTCTTCACTCAAAGCCCCTTTAGGAGTACTGATTTTTCCTGGTTTCTGCATGGCTTTTATAAGGTCTCGATTTTGCAAGTAAACCATGGGAGTACGGGTCTCTTTTAAAGCTTGAGCAAATTCTTCTAATCCTTTAGGCACCGGTTGACTTTTGAGAGGTTTGGATCTCATGTTTTCAGCCATTAAATCCACAATGTTAGAATCGGGCACTTTTTGACCTCGATAACTGATTTCTCCGTCTTTATCCCAAGTCAAGACTTTGGTTTTCTTTAAATGATTTAATAATAATTCAGCTTTTCTTTGCATGGGTTTATTCACACTTTGAATGATTTGTTGATCGATCTCGGGGTCTGAGGCTGCTAGCTGCTGCTGCTACTGCTGGAGCTGCTGCTGCTGCTGCTGCTGCGGGGGCTGGGGCTAAGGGTGCAGGGGTTTTTTTGGTAGTCGTTGTCTCCCTCGCTTGTTGTAAATAATTCCTATACCGATGAAGTTCTTGACCGTATAAAGCCACTTTTTCTTCTGGAGTTAAATCATCACGTCTGGTAATCTGGTCCAATTCTTGACCTATACTCAGCGTAGATTGAAATTCCGGAGGTTTGGGGAGTTTTCCTTTGAGTTCATTCAACAGAACTTCAGGTACTAACACCATTTTACGACTCATTTTAGAAGGTTTAACAGTAAAGGAGCGGCTGCTGCGAATAAAAAAGGAAAAATACCTCCTTTTTGTTGTACTAATAAAGCTCTTCGTCTCTGGATGGATTGAGGTTGAACCAGTCTCCTTAAGATGTGTTTCTTAGGAGCTAGTTTTCGTTTCTGAGCCGAATGGAGAGGTAACACTCCTTTTAATAGGTTGTAGACGATCTCACAAATTTTCAGAATACAGTCTCCAGAACAATGTTTTAAAATCCCCGTTTTTAAGGACGAGGAATAGTGAGGATCCGATAACACTCTTAAAAGAGGAGCATGCGCTTTTAATCGCGTACAACATCCCTTTTTCTTCTTGGCCATCTTTGAAAACAATGAAGAGAAGTCTCTCATGTCACTCCCTTTTATAGTGTCTTAAGGAGGGGCATACCCTCCGTGTTTGTCACTCTCGTGTTTATCTCTATTTTTCTCCCTGACATAAATTTTTCCACAATATCGGCATTTATATCTCAGACCTTTAGGAAGTTGAGGGGTGGAGGCTGTCAAGGGTTGAAAACGTGTGATTTTAGGGACATGAATGGGAACTTTAATTCCAGGGGAGGGAATGCCCACATTCACTCGAGGAAACACTTCTAAATCGCTAGCTCTTTGACTCCCTATGGGTCCCATAGTACGATCCATTCTCAGTTCTGCTTGTTTCTTGAGTAACTCTCCTATGGTCTTTTGTCTTTGTTCCTTATAATACTGATTGATTTCGTTTTTTAAACTTTCGGGCATGGCTTTACGTTGAGCTAGAGTTTGAGGAGCAGATTTTCGCCTTTTTGCCCCTGTTTTCTTGGGTGGGGCTTTTTTCTTCTTGGGAGGGGCTTTTGGCTTCTTCTTTTTTCTACTCTTTTGAGCTGCTCCTCCCACTCGGACCATCCAATCTGGAAACACTCTTTGTTTCTTATTATCGACTCTTACCACTACACTCTTTAAACGACGAACCCGTCGTTTTTTAGGACTATTCCATTTGAATAAATGACGAATGATGACTCCACCTAGAAATCCAGCTCCTCCGCGTTTTAAAATGGCTGTTTTCCTTTCTTCGTCACTAGCCGATTGATCGGCAATGATCTTTAAATCTTGACGATGACGATCGATAAACTTTTGAGTCAGTTTATTGATAGGTAAGACCCCTTTCATTAAATTGCGAGCTCCCATGGCAAACCAATTCAATAAGGCTTTACGGCCTAATTCGATTAAATGGGCTCGTTTGGTGGGATCTCGTTCCCGCTGTAAACGTCGTAAGGTTCTCACTAATTTACTCTTGGCTGATGGAGCCATGATGAGAGTGAAATGAATAATGACTCAGAAGAGTGGGAAACACTTTTATTTATACTCTTGAGGCATGTGTATAGTCAACAATTCAAACATTCGACTTCTTAATCGGTATTCGTCTGGGGTCTGGGGACTCAAATCCACGAGAAGATAACCGTGAGGTACCTGGGTGGCTTCTTGATAAGCAGACATCAAATGAGGCAAAGCTAGCTGACGACTCAATACACTGATCTGTGATTTGTCTCTGGGATTTTTGAATAAGACTAAATAATGAGCATTCAAACTAATGGTGCGATGAGAGGCAGCTCGATCAAATAAATTCTGAGTGATGTAAATCACACTGGTATTCCGATGATGAGCTTTACGGGTAAACCAATCCACAATCGATTCGATGGCTTTTCCTCCCATCATGTCGTCAAAAATGAGTAAATGGGGCACACTCAAATTGGCTACTAATTTCTCGTCGTCTTCTGGAATATTTCGGATGAAAGATACCTTCTCTTTTAAAGAAGTGTAAGCGGGTTGCCATTCCCGATAACACCAGACGATCTTTTCGGGCCTGGGGGTGATCCAGTCTAGATTGTTCACTAATGACTTGACGAATTCTGTTTTGCCCGATTTCGAGGGTCCAGCAACTACCATGGTAAATTCGTGTTTCAATTGAAAAGAGGGGAGGGGTGTCTCCTCGGAATACATGTTGATCAATGAAAGAAAAGTTGGGTTCAGGGTCTTATTTATACTTATTCTTATACTTATTTATAGAAGAATATCTATTTTATAGAGAAAAAAAAACAACACATATAAAAACAATTCAATTTTTTATTTGTAACAAACAAACAAACAAACATATCAATAACCATAAGGTAAAGTGTTATAATTCTCTACAATTTGTCTCTTGTCATATACAATTCTCACTGTTTTCTCTGAAGGTTTGTTCACCACCTCACAATCACGGGTCCTCTGGATTTTGCTGGGATAGGGGACTTTTACTTCCTCTATTTCTCCCATGAGCATTTTTTGTAAAGTCTCTGGGCACACCAACTGAGAGGTTCGATGGTTGAGAGTGACCCCTTTGCATTTATGAAAACTATTGCCCAAGGTAGGATTAAAAGCTCCTTCCTTGTGTTGGTAAATGATACTGTCCGTATCGAAATAAAGGCCCCGTTCTTCTAAAGGTCGTAAAGTCTCGTAGAGACAACATATCTTTGAAAACAATGAAGAGAAGTCTCGGTTCCTTTGTCCGTTCGGAAAGCATAATTTTTAGGACCTGCCGACATGAATTTAGTGATGTGATCCCCGTCTAATTCGTCGGTCCATTCTCCTAAACTATGGCCCAAAGTAGGATTAAAAGCTCCTTCCTTATGTTGGTAAATGATACTGTCCGTATCGAAATAAAGGCCCCGTTCTTCTAAAGGTCGTAAAGTCTCGTAGAGATGTAAGCGGGCATAGGCGGTGGTAAAACAAGCTAGGATCACGTTTCCAAAGGGACATTCTTCGACGAATTCCTGTTTGTCTTGAAAATTCACTAGCATCTTGTCTTCAATGGAATCTTCTTTATTGACTAAGAGTCGCACACCCTTGATGTCGACCGTCGAATTTTGTAAGAGTTGATGTAATTCCTCTGGTTCGTCCAAGTATCTGACTTTGGGTAATAACAAGCGTTGAGCAAATTTTCCCCACAGACAATTTAAAAAGAGTTTAGCAATGGTTCTTAACACTGGATTCTTCTTGATACTGAGAATGTCCATCATGAATCCTTCTTTGTATAACACTTCTCGAATGTAATCTTGTTCTTGTTCTGAGGTCTTACATTCGGAGGGAAATCCGGACGCTTCCTGTTTGATCTTGAGGAAGGTATCGATGTAGTCTTTAAATAAGTCTTGACTGCGTTCTTTGAAATGCCACACTTCGTAAGTTTGCTCTAAGGTATACCCCATGTCCAAGGCTTTATGTAATTCGCACGTCACCCAAGTACCCGTGAGACTACGTTCCCGATCGGTGTGTTGACATGGGTGTTGAGAAGTAGAGTCTTGTTGTTGGGCACAGGTGCGACATAAGGGAAATAATAACTTACCTCCCGTCCGATAAGGTAATACGGGGTGAAAGAGGCCTCGGGGTGGTAAGACCCGACAGTGAATGAGACCGAAATAACTTCTCACGTCCTGGAAGTCGTCTGTGATGATCTCGGGATGCCCTAAGGGAAAAGGTCTGTGTTTCAACACGTAAGGGTATAAGGAACACACGTCCACGTATCTCATGTCCCCTTCTTCACAATATAATTTAGTGGCATTGGTCCGGCCTCCGTACAGGGCTTCTCGAGGTTTCAAAGGATCCGGAATGTCTAGATCTCGTACAAATTGCTGTAAAGTCTCATCTTGTTGCACTTGTTGATCGAAATCGTGCTCCCAGATACTACACACGTTGTACCCCATGTCCTCTAAATCCGCAGTCCTTCTGAGAGTTTTCTCGTGTAATTGTTGGTAAGTAAATTGGGTCCGGTGAGGATGAGTTTCCGTCTGTAAACTGGGATAGCAAGTGGGGCATCCGTGCCAATAGCATCCGTAAAATTCGTAGACGGTACGAGTCGCTTCCTGGTATCCGTCGACGGTATAATTTCCGATCGGGACTTCGCCTCCGTTTCTGGCATGTCGTATGTGACATCCATTCTGATGACTCATCCAGGTGAGCCATCGACAGGCTTTGGCTGAATATTGTCGTGCCGGATCATACCCGAGGTTCGGAATGATGGCAATGCTGTCTTTAGGCATGAAATTTCGACGGTACGCTAAATTAGCAGCACTGGCAAACGTGATGGATTCCTGGAAAGGGTCCACGTTGACCAACTTCTTGAGGGTGCTTCTAAACCGTGCACAGCATTTGTGTAAAATGTCGACGTCCGAGATACAATACCCTACAAACTCTTTCTGGAAATCAAACACTTTTCCCCTCTGTTGGTCGTACCATTCGTAAAAAGCTTTTCGTCCACTGGTAGTCATTTCGTCCGGATTGTAGAAAGCTGCCGGTGGATAAGGTCCCACGTAATTCTGGTTCTGTTCCGTATTAAAAAAGTGAGGGAAATAACCTTTCTTCATTTCGTTCAAATCGAAAGCGGAGGGCATCTGGGCCAAAGGAAAGGTTAAGAAACTATACGAGTCGATGAATTTGAGTCCACATATTTCCATGGACAAGATCTTACTCCCGTTCATGATCACGTTAGGTTTCAGGGGAGAAGAATGCACTATGTAATTCAAAATGAATTGTCCGTCGTATCCTTTGAAGTTATGGGCGATGACGATGGCCCCGTCGTGTACTAAAGTGGAATTCTTAGTACCTGTAGTGGGTTGAAATAACCAGTCCATGAACTTCTTTAAGGTGTCTGGGCCTTGAAATAGGTGCTGACGGGGTCCCATGTGTTGACAATGAGGACAAGGTTGGTCTATGTCTAAACCATCGCAATGTTGACAGACGCGATGTGCCACACACAGATTAGGGACGTGAATGCCCGATTCCTGAGTGCATTCGAAATCGAAATAAATGGTAAACTCTAAGGTGCCTTTCCCCTTCTTCTTCTTCTTGGGCTTCTGTTGTACGTAGCACCGATGATCGGCATCGACGATTTTCTTACAGATCTTACACTGTTTCTGATCTCCGCATTTGTGATGAGGAAATAATTTCTTAGGCATCCAGGACTGACACTTCTCGCATAATCCCATTAAATTGCACACAGTAGTGGTGGTTTTCTTACTATGAGGTTTTAAATGATTTTCGTAGCAGGTCCTGTTCTTAAACATTCCATGGCATTCCTGGCATTTAATCTTGATCCCTTCATCGGGACATTTAGGGTGATGTCCTAAACAATAGGGACAGCGATGAGGGCACTTGGAGCGATGGTCTGTGACATTCCTGTACCCCACGTCGCAATGATCACAGTAATATTGGTTCCCCGTTACTCCCGGCATCGATATGATGGCATCGCAATGACGGTTGTCTAACAAAATGTTCAAACAAGTTCCATCTCCCCAGCCTTTGAAGATGCGCTCTAAACAGAGTTTAGTGGAAGTAGATTTGAACTGAAATATTTTCAGACGATACTGAGGAGCTAATACCTGTTGTAATTTCGGCCACTCTGCATTTCCACAAGCTTGAGTGATATCACATCCGGCCTGTTCCATGAGGGCTATGGCTTGGTTCTTCTGGTCCAAGGATTCCTTATCTCCCTTCCGCATACGGAGCCAACGTTTTTCCCATTCCGGGTCTGGATGATCGGGTTTCTGACTGTGTAATCGAGTGACGACGATGGCTCTAGCCAAACAAAATTTATCATGGGGATTGACGATCCGAACGATGGCTCGTTTATTTTTCTTGAAAGTTTCTTTATCCAGTTGTAGATGTTTGGTTCTGTCTCCACCACTCCCCTGGGGATTCTCGATGTGTAACAGTTGGAATTCCGTGGAGCCGTCGCCGATTTTGAACTCCTTTTTGGATTGTTGCACACGTTGTATTTCTTTAAAAATGACGTCTTCGTTTAATTTTTTACATTGCATAATCTGGTAAGAAATGTCTGAATCCAAAGATGGGTGACTTATGTTCAGGCGGAGGTAATCGTTAGGATCACACTGCATTTTCGATTTGAAGTCCTGTAACATGTTTTTGAATAATCGTCGAAGGAAAGCTGTGGTTTCTTCTTCTTCTGGAAATTCATCGAAATGAACGACATATCTATTTTCATGCGCTTTAAATTTTGGAGAGGTCCTTTCTTGAGCTAGTCTCATGTGATAATACTCCGAAATGGGTTTAGGTGGTAAATCTATTTCTCTCTCGGTACTTTTTCGTTTCAATGTTCGTCGAGCCTGTACCTGTTTTTCTCTAGTAGAATCCATGTCTATCAGGTGATGGCTCTGAGAGTAAAATGAACCCAAAGTCGGAGAAAACCGTATTTATATACAGTGGATGACGTCATAATGCATAGGTAAGCATTTTTTTTTTTTTTGCACACGGCACTTTATAGAGGATGCAAACAGGTAAATATAAGGAAAACGTAGGTAAAACGTATTTTTGCACACGGCCCTAAACAAACTTGGCTCAGTGCCAAGTATTTACCTGTGTAGTCAGCATATTTTTTTTTTTTTTTTTCAGTGCCAAGTATTTACCTGTATAGTCAGCATATTTTTTTTTTGCACACGGTTCTAAACAAACTTGGCTCGCTGCCAAGTATTTACCTGTATAGTCAGCTTAAAAACAAAAACGTAGTACCAACGTACCAATGTAAACACACCCCGTATTTAAGGGGAATAGGTTAGGGTTAGTTAGGGGGGTTAGGGTTAGGGTTAGGGTTAGTTAGGGCTAAGGGGTTAAGGCTAAGAGGGTTAGGGTTAGTTAGGGTTAGGGTTAGTTAGGGCTAAGGGGGGATAGGGTTAGTTAGGGTTAGGGTTAGTTAGGGTTAGGGGGTTAGGGTTAGGGCTAGGGGGTTAGGGTTAGCTAGGGGTTAGGGGGTTAGGGTTAGGGTTAGGGTTAGGGGATAAGGGGTTAGGGTTAGGGCTAGGGGGTAAGGGTTAGTTAGGGGTTAGGGGGTTAGGGTTAGGGTTAGGGTTAGGGGATAAGGGGTTAGGGTTAGAACTCCACTCAGTTGACCCATTTATCCCCTCAACCTCAGAACTGATCACATGATTTCTCTCAGCCAATCAGAATCCTCCCCTATCTAGGCCCCTTATACTACTTATGGTCTATGAACTCAGTAAAAATGATATAACATCATTAGTTGGGCCGGAATTAAAAAATATCTTTGTTTCCCCTAACCCGACCCTAAATTCTCAAGTTGGGTCGGTAGGTAGGTAAACAATTTTATTTTCTGACAGCAGCTTTGAAAATATATTCTAAAATTTAATGGGAAATTTCATTTATAAATGAGAAAAGTACAAAAGAAAGTGATTTGTGAACAAAATGCTGAGTATCATACATATGCCGTTTAGAAGCAAACTTCATGATTAAATTTTTCACAACTGTAATTAGATGAACTTTTGAAATATTTCACGCCTGAGTACATTTATATAAATGGAATAAAAAAGACAAGATTCTCAAATACGCAAAGATTGGACATCCGAGTATATTTTTTCAAACCTTTAATCACCCTCCTGTGAAAATAGACAGCCATCGTACTTTTTTGAGGGCCATTAGACTTGCAGTGGTTCTAG
>NW_026927122.1:0-27500 GCF_032062105.1 Saccostrea cuccullata | reverse complement strand
CAAATGGGGGTAGAAAAATAACGTTTTTTACGTAAAAAGCCCCATCTTCCCTGAACTCCTCTTACATTTTACTTAGCAGCCTAATCATCTTTTGTGGGATTATTAGTGGTGACATGTAGATGTGCAGTAAGGTTTCGGAATTTCGATTTTGCCCCGGGGGGTCAAATGGGGGTCGAAAAATGACGTTTTTTGTGCAAAAAGTCCCGTCTTCCCTGAACTCCTTCTACATTTTACTCAGCAGCCTAATCATCTTTTGGGAGATGGTTGGTGGTGTCAGGTAGATGTGCAGTAAGGTTTCGAAATTTTGCTTTTGCCCCGGGGGGTCAAATGGGGGTCGAAAAATAACGGTTTTTATACAAAAAGCCCTGTTTTCCCTGAACTTCTCTTACATTTTACTCAGCAGCCTAATCATCTTTTAGGAGATGGTTGGTGGGATCATGTAGATGTGCAGTAAGGTTTCGGAATTTTGATTTTGCCCCGGGGGGTCAAATGGGGGTCGAAAAATGATGTTTTTTATGCTAAAAGACCTGTCTTCTCTTAACTCCTCTTTCATTTTACTCAGCAGCTTCATCACCTTTTGGAGGATTGTTGGTGGTGTCATGTACATGTGCAGTAAGGTTTATGAATTAAGATTTTGCCCCAGGGGATCAAATGGGGTAGAAAAATAACGTTTTTCATACAAAGAGCCCTGTTTTCCCTGAACTCCTCTTACATTTTACTCGGAGATGGTTGGTGGGGTCATGTAGATGTGCAGTAATGTTTTGGAATTTAGATTTTGCCCTGGGGGGTCAAATGTGGGTCGAAAAATGACGTTTTTTGTGCAAAAAGCCCTGTCTTCCTTGAAGTCTTCCTTAATGTTACTCAGAAGCCTAATCATCTTTTAGGAGAGTTAAATATTTTGAAAATTATGTAAAACATCAACGTCAAGGGGTAACAAGATGTGTTTGTGAAACACTATGCGCCCGGCGTCAACAAAGTTCAGAAAAGCTATTTTAGCATATAGGTCACAGTCAAGGTCACAAGGTCATTGACCTTGATGTCATTTGAAGGAACTTTATTAGTGCAGTATGCATACTAAATATGAAGTCCCTATCTCCTATGGTTCAAAAGTTATGGCAAAAAGTAGAGAAAACTATTTTTAGTATAAAGGTCATAGTTTAGGTCACATGGTCATTGACCTTGGTGTTGTTTGAAAGAACTTTATTAGTGGAGTATGCATTCTAAATATGAAGTCCCTATCTCTTATGGTTCAAAAGTTATGGCAAAAAGTGGAAAAAGCTATTTTTAGCATATAGGTCACAGTCAAGGTCACAAGGTCATTGACCTTGTGTCATTTGAAGGAACTTTATTAGTGCAGTATGCATACCAAATATGAAGTCCCTATCTCGTATGGTTCAAAGGTTATGGCAAAAAGTGGAAAAAGCTATTTTTAGTATAAAGGTCACAGTCAAGGTCACATGATCATTGACCTTGATGTTGTTTGAAAGAACCTTTTTAATGGAGTATGCATACCAAATATGAAGTCCCTATCTCCTATGGTTCAAAAGTTATAACAAACAGTTGAAAAACCTAGTTTTAGCATATAGGTCAGTCAAGGTCACGAGGTCATTGACCCTGATGTCATTTGAAAGAACTTTATTAGAGGAGTATGCATACTAATTATGAAGTCTCTATTACTTATGGTTCAAAAGTTATAACAAACAGTTGAAAAACCTAGTTTTAGCATATAGGTCAGTCAAGGTCACGAGGTCATTGACCCTGATGTCATTTGAAAGAACTTTATTAGAGGAGTATGCATACTAATTATGAAGTCTCTATTACTTATGGTTCAAAAGTTATGACAAACAGTTGAAAAACCTATTTTTAGCATATAGGTCACAGTCAAGGTCACAAGGTCATTGACCTTGATGTCATTTGAAAGAACTTTATTAGAAGAGTATGCAAACCAAATATGAAGTCTCTATCTCTTACGGTTCAAAAGTTTTGGCCAAGGTTAAAGTTGACAACAGACAAACAGATAAACAGACAGACAGACAGGACAAAAACAATATGTGCCCCGAAAAAAATTCGGGCGCATAAAAAAACATCGCATGCTGGGAAACACCTTGAATTCTTATGAGTAATTTATGTACATGTCAAATGTGAGAGTCATATCTCATCTTAATAAAAAGTTATAAGCAAATGCAACATTTTTGAAAAGTAGGTTAGGCTTGATCGCTTCAAGGTCAAGGTCACAGTGTAAAAGTCATGATTTATTTGGAAAGGTCTTATCACAAGTAATAATATACATGCATTATGATATGAATGCCCTAACTTTTCTCTTTCAAAATGATGAATTTATAACAATTTAATTTTTTTGCAAGTTGGTCAAACTTCTAGGTCACATGTAAAAAAAAAACCTTGCCATTCTCACAGGTAAATATACTAGTACATAAGTTTAATATGAATGTCTCTTCTCATTCAGTAGATATGACCGTGATAACCAAGGTTAAATTTATTGAGACAGATGGACTGAGTCTGACATACAAATGTACATATTTCTATATGAATTGGGTAAAATTGGCCCAGTGGTTCTAGAGAAGTTAAAAATGTAAAAAGTTTTCAGACAAACAGATGGACAACACGTCATGACAGACATTATATGCTAAGGAAACCAAAAAAGCTCAAATGAGTGTTTTGAAAGGGTTACAATATGGTTGGAGTATTTGAAAAGCTGTTTTTTTCCCTGCAGAGATATGCATGACCAACATTTTCATGTTTTATATTTTCTTTAGTGATTTGTTTGTTTGTTGTGAATACATCTTCCCTCATATGGAGACACCACCAAATAATAATGAAGATAAGATGTGTTTGTGAAACACTGATGTCCCAGTATGGAAGCCTATGGCGAAGGTTGAAGTTTCTCAAATATATGTCAAAATCAAAGGTCAAGGTCAAAGGGTTCAAATTGTTAGTATCAGAAGAAAGTCTTGTCACAAGAAATGCACATGTGAAATAAAGAAATCCCTAGTAATTCCTGTTCAAAAGTTAATTGCCAAGGTTAATTTTTTTGTTTAAGTGGTTCAAGCTCTAGGGTCAAGGTCAAACATATTTATACCTGTTGACAGTTCACAATGAATACAATATGTCATGATAAGTATGAAAGCCCTAGCACCTACTGATCAAAATTTAGGCAGAGTTTAAAGTTTGGTATTTTTCTTGTAAAAATGTGTATCCCATGTCAAGCGATCAGAGGTAAAAATTAATGGTACCCAAATAAAAGTTCTTATTAAATTGTCACAAGAAATAAACCTATAAAATGTGGAAGCTATTTGTATAGCCCATCCCACTTAAAACTTATGGGCAAGCTAGCTAGGATTTAATTTCTGCAGACTTATAGACAGACATACTATAAACACAAGAAACAAAATATGTATAATAATTAGTCAAATGGAAAAAAAAATATACTATTTAACTGGAATCACAAAATACATTGTTATTTCAGGGACAGGAAGTGGGTAGGAAGATTGGAATCCCCCCCTCCATCCCCCCATCTGGCATTTGCTTTGTTATTTAAACAAGACTATATACTGTAGCAAGTAAAAAGTGACTCCTCACATCCTCTCCCTATAAACTTAGAAAACATTGACCTCACTATCATTGTTTTTTTATTTGTTTATTTGTTTTCATTTCTTTTCTCCTGCTTGTCACGAAATTCTGGGCTGGAATTTTTTGACTGAGATGTGAACCCCCCTCCCTACTCCCGAAAAAAATTCTGGATCCGCACCAGTATTGGCAGTAACTGAATGTCACATCGACAACGGGAGATAACTTCACAATATGAAATTCGTCTAGTGTTGCATGCGATGATCTTTGACCCTTTTCAAACTTTAACCTAATCGTTTGGGTGTATTTTACCCCCCACTATACTAAAACTTCTACTTACCGATCCTTGTGTCTTCATGAAATATAAATCCAATTATAACACAAAATGAATTAATCCAATGCACACCAGACTGCAGCCGCGTGCCATTTGGGCGAACCTTCGTCGATTCCATCACCTTATCAGATGAAGTGGGAATCGGCCGAGGTGTGCCAAATGGTGTTTAATCTATAAATATGATAATGGGTGACGCAACGTGATGTGATGTAGAAATTTACATGTTCACATGTATAGTACAAGAACAAATTTTAAATTAATTCATAACAAACGATATTAAATTTTAAGAAACCTTTTCCATCTAGCCTATTCCAAAAAGTATGTGCGGTGTGATTGTGGTGTCGAGGGGGGGGGGGTAGTAAATTTAAAAAGGTCCTATTATGAGCAAAACATATATCAAAATCTAATTTCAGACGCGGATCCAGAAATTTTTTCCGGGGGGGGGGGGGGGGGGTCCACCTCAGTCAAAAAAAATCCTATCCCAGAAATTGACAATAAAAAAAAAACCTAAAGTAAATCTTACCCAAACGTCAAAAACCTCAAAAACCTATATCGTGGGGGGGGGGGGGGGTGGTTTGGGGTAGTGGTGACTTCTATTGCCGCAAATGTTTAACTTTTCATACCTATTTAACACATATTCGTGTTTACCAGGGGGGGATCTGCATTTTCCAAGGGGGGTCCATTGTAAGTTTTTCCTTGTTTTAGTATATACATTTTTTAACCTTGTAAATTCCAGGGGGGGGGGGGGGTCCTGACACCCCCCCCCCAGCAGATCCGTGCATGAATTTACATCATTAATAAAATTCACTCTGGTATATAATGAATTAAGCATGTATAAAATAAATATAAGATGTTCTGAGTTATAGGTCACAGGGTCTGAGAATTTCATACTCAATTTGATGAATACATGTAAATTATAGAATTATTTTGACTGTTTCTTTGGAAAGCCGCCCAATATGTAGGAGCGTGTATTTAGAGGCAAACACCTTAGTGCGGGTATTACTGTCTCATGACAGCATCTAGTTTAGTTTTTTGTTCTCTTTTGTTCTTCTTTCTTTGTATTTTGGACAGGCTTTTTACATCTCCGATAAAATTTGACAATTTTTTGTGCTCGTATTACAGCATTAGAAATTTTTTTCTTCTTGACATTTTTTGATGTTTTCCTATTTCCCTGAACTTTTTTTACACTGTCATAGTTCGATGTATTTCCACATGCACTTGTACTCTCCTCAGATAGAATTTTATTAACAACTGATTCATCCCAAATTTCTTCATTTTCCCAATCCATTTTAAATCACTCACTTTCTGTAATATCGAAATATTTATAATAGATTATTAAACTGATTAATAAGGATTATTTGTGAAACATACAAAGTCTTACACAATAGACAAAATTGATCAGATTGTATACTTAATATCTTCATATTTTTCATTTCAAAGTATATAAACATTATAGTTTTATACTTATTGTAGGAATTATACTAGATACTTACTCATTTCTTTACTTAAAATCCCATTGTTAAATTATTTCACAACTTTTTCACAAGCACGTGTTTTCCTTGAAGTTTCATGGTAAAGCTAGGTTATTGCAGCTCTGATAACACATTTTCCTCCCAGAGGTTCGCTGGCCAGATAAGAGCATCCCTTATTACTACACTGCAGCACAGCTGCAAACCTTAGATTACACACACATGTTAGGTATCATCTTACACTGCGGGGTTTGAAACGCTGTGAGAACTTACTGACCAATTAGATTTCTGAATGCCAAAACCACGTATCTCAAAATACATGGTTTAAACAGTGACATTTCTCTTCTTGCTCTGGTATTTTGTAAAAGGCACAATACTGTATGTAAAGTAAAGGTGTTTTATTCAGATTAAAAAATAATTTGAAAAATGTAATTAAGTATGACTCAACATATTTGTCATAGATGCCATCTTTTTGACACTGGTCAGTGATTTAATATGAGATAATGTGATGATGAATTTTTAAAACATATCAATTCTTAAGCAATAATTGAGATATTTTGACACAAAAAACCCCATCTCAAATTACATATTAAATTAACAAAAAGTGAAATTTAAGGAATTTTGTGATACGTAGTTGTGGCATTAACCCTTCGATAAGATAAGAGGTCTGGACATATATTCAGAAAGTTTTCATTCTCCTTTTGTCATGCATAATTATTCACAGTTTCAAAATATGCATTGTGTACATAAATCATATTAAAGTTTACTGTTTGTTAAATAATTGCATTATTTTGCTTTTGGTCTGTAGCAGTCCGGTTTTGAAGGACATCAGTACTGATATTACGATTAATATCAGACTGCTCACTAATATCGGACTGCCACAGGTAAATTTTTGGACTGCAAGAACAAAGGAATGATGTCACAGCAATGTTTTTAACTATATTAAACTCTTTAGATGAAAACACATAATTTGAGAAAAAAAAAATCAATAAATTTATTCAGAAGGTGTGTCCCATCTATCGAAAAGCAATCTTGGAAAAAGGTGTCAGACTGTAAACCTGGTTTGCATATCTTTCATGAATAATCTTGCATTTTTTTGTATTTGGTCCACAAACTCTGCTTTCCTCTTATACCATGGTGTATGAGACAAAACCATTTTTCAAAAAATCTTAATTTGGACATCTCAATTATAACTTTCTACATTTCAAAGCACTCAGGGGTATTAATAAAACCGATAATTAATTCTGGTGGAAGATGCTGGGTCTTATTTTACTAAATGTAAAGATCTTGACTTAATTCAAAATGGAACATTTTGAATAACTTTCTATATTGAATATAGCATCACAAGATCGCTTACATTTTGTAAGGAATTTTATTACATTTGAAAAGTTAATAATGAACTGAAAACAGATTCCTAACTCTAAATATTTCTCCGCGTAATAGGGAAAAGATAATTCATCAAGTTTTTTTTTCTTTTCATTTTTTTTTTAAATAAGGAAAAGGGTTACCTCAGTCTAAGATAACTTGACTTTTAAAGAAGAAAGAAGATAGCTTTCTTGAGTTGAGAAAAGATGGCGGAAGAATTATTTAACATGTAAGTTTCTATCATACGTTATCATTAAAATAAGAAACGGGAATAAATTTTTGAAAATATCTTGTATTAGTTTGATTGATTGTATATTGTTCAACTCATATGGAGACGCCACCACTTGCAGGTGGAGGACTACAAATTTTGTCCTTTGCTCGGCACTCAGGGCCTTTGAGCAATAAGGGATCTTTATCGTGCCAGCACCTACTGCGACACGGGGCCTCGGTTTAAACGGTATCATCCGAAGGACCGGTCTCCACAGTGGGATTCTAACCCGCGACGTAAGCTTAGGATCAGCTCCTACTTCGCGACTCTAGAGCAGACGCTCTAACCACTGCGTCACGCGGGCGACTGTATTAGTTTGAATGTAAAGTTGCACGTTAAGTTACAATATATGTATATTTAAAATTCTATCTAACGTATTGAACAAAGAAGAAAAAAAAGTAAAAGATTTAAAAAAAAAAAACCATGATAATGAGCTACGAATTCAAATATATCCTGTCATTCTTAAAGAAAACTATTATTAATTATGATAAAATATGAACGTAATGTAGAATTAAATAACAGAATCTTCAGATATATTAATTTATGTTTTCTTTGTATACCAACACCTTTGAAAACCCTTTTTTATGCGCCCGGATCGATAGATCCCGAGGCGTATTTTTTTTTTGTCCTGTCTGTTTGTCTTTCTGTCTGTTGTCAACTTTAACCTTCGCTATAACTTTTGAACCATAAGAGATGGAGACTTCATATTTAGTATGTATACTCCACTAATAAAGTCCTTTCAAATGACATGAAGGTCAATGACCTTGTGACCTTGACTGTGACCTATATGCTAAAAATAACTTTTTACTCTTTTTGCCATAACTTTTGAACTATCAGAGATAAAGACTTCATATTTGGTATACATACTCCACTAATAAAGTTCTTTCAAATGATACCAAGGACAATGGCCTTGAGACCTTGACTGTGACCAATATGCTAAAAATAGCGTTTTTCGAACTTTGCTGCCTCCGGGCGCAAAGTGTTTCACAAACACATCTTGTTTATTAGGTCACCTGAGTAAACTCAGGTGACCTATTGCTTTCCGTTTTCGTCCGTTGTGCGTTGTGCGTCGCGCGTAAACATTTGAACATTTTCAGCTTCTTCTCTGCAACCACTGAACCAATTTCAACCAATTTTGGCATATAGCATCTATGGGTGAAGGGGAACAAAAATTGTGAATTTCGTGGTCCCTGCCCCCCTGGGGTCTGGGGGGTGGGGCAAAAACCACTAAAATTAGTGCAATCTTTAAAAATCTTCTTCTTTACTCCCAGACATCAAGCAGTCAAACTGTTGGTATGATTTTAATCAGCATTGAGTCCTCTACCAAAATTGTGAAATTCATGGCCCCAGGGTCAGGGGTTCTGGTGTTAGGGCGGGGCTCTATTGATTATATAGTGAAAATGCATTAATTCTTTGAAAATCTTCTTCTCTACTCCTGGGTATTAAATAAACTAATTAAGTTCATAGTTATGATGAGCAAGAGTGCCTCTACCAAAATTGTGAAATTCATGGCCCCGGGATCAGGGGTTCTGGTGTTAGGGCGGGGCTCAATTGATTATATAGTGAAAATGCATTATTTCTTTGAAATTCTTCTTCTCTGTTCCTGAGTATTAAATAAACTAATTAAGTTCATAGTTATGATGAGCAAGAGTGCCTCTACCAAAATTGTGAATTTTATGGCCCCAGGGTCAGGGGTTCTGGTGTTAGGGCGGGGCTCTATTGATTATATAGTGAAAATGCATTATTTCTTTGAAAATCTACTTCTCTGTTCCTGGGTATTAAATAAACTAATTAAGTTCATAGTTATGATGAGCAAGAGTGCCTCTACCAAAATTGTGAAATTCATGGCCCCAGGGTCAGGGGTTCTGGTGTTAGGGCGGGGCTCTATTGATTATATAGTGAAAATGCATTAATTCTTTGAAAATCTTCTTCTCTGCTCCTGGGTATTAAATAAACTAATTAAGTTCATAGTTATGATGAGCAAGAGTGCCTCTACCAAAATTGTGAATTTTATGGCCCCAGGGTCAGGGGTTCTGGTGTTAGGGCGGGGCTCTATTGATTATATAGTGAAAATGCATTATTTCTTTGAAAATCTTCTTCTCTGTTCCTGAGTATTAAATAAACTAATTAAGTTCATAGTTATGATGAGCAAGAGTGCCTCTACCAAAATTGTGAATTTTATGGCCCCAGGGTCAGGGGTTCTGGTGTTAGGGCGGGGCTCTATTGATTATATAGTGAAAATGCATCAATTCTTTGAAAATCTTCTTCTCTGCTCCTGGGTATTAAATAAACTAATTAAGTTCATAGTTATGATGAGCAAGAGTGCCTCTACCAAAATTGTGAATTTTATGGCCCCAGGGTCAGGGGTTCTGGTGTTAGGGCGGGGCTCTATTGATTATATAGAGAAAATGAATTAAATCTTTGAAAATCTTCTTCTCTGTTCCTGAGTATTAAATAAACTAATTAATTTCATAGTTATGATGAGCAAGAGTGCCTTTACCAAAATTGTGAAATTCATGGCCCCAGGGTCAGGGGTTCTGGTGTTAGGGCGGGGCTCAATTGATGATATAGTGAAAATGCATTAAATCTTTGAAAATCTTCTTCTCTGCTTCTGAGTATTGAATAATCTAATTAAGGACATAGTTATGATGAGCAAGAATGCTTCTACCATAAATTGTGAATTTTATGGCCCCGGGGTCAGGGGTTATGGTGTTAGGATGTGGCTCTATAATGATTATATGATGAAAATACATTACATCTATGAAAATCTTTTTCTCTACTCTTGGGTAATAAGCAGAATGAACTATGAACATAGTTATGATGGGATGGGCTCTATTTCCAGAATTGTGAATTTCAAGGCCCCTGGGTCTGAGATACCAAAATTTTGGGGGGGGGGCTCTAAGTATATACTGAAAAAGAATTGTTTGAAATCTGCTCCTTGGTATTAATCAAACATTTTTTGATAAGCAAGTGTGCCTTTTCAAAAATTGTGCAATGTATAGACCTAGGGTCAGGGGTTCATATGTGGTGGGAGCACTCCTGATTATTGCTGAATATTACTGATTAATTGACATACTTTTTTGTTCCCCTACCCTGCTTATCCATATTAAGTAAACAAACTAAACAATTGCTAAGTGTATAATTATGATTAGCAATGGTGCCTCTTTCAGAATTGTGAATGCCATAGCATCTAGCTTAAAACATGAACCAAATTCAATCATTTGAAAGTTGTTGCATGATGCTCAGGTGACCTATAAGGCCCATGGGCCTCTTGTTATATAAATAGGAGCGAGAATAATATGCAGACTCCCTCATCCCCAAAACAAGAGGCCCATGGGCCACATCGCTCACCTGAGAAGCTTTGACTTTTCTGTTCTTTACCAGATTTCCCCATTTTTATACATATTGCGACCTCACCCTACCCCACTGATCATGATTTAGACATTTTGAAATCTACGATACCCCAGGATACTTCGATGTGCACATAAATTTCAGCTTTTCTGGCCCAGTGGTTCCTGAGAAGAAGATTTTCAAAGAATTTTCCTATATATTTCTATGTAAAACTTTGATTCCCCATTTTAGCCCCGCCCTACCACCTTTGGTCATGATTTGAACAATTTAGAATCTAAACTACCTAATGATGCTTCCACATAAGTTTCAGCTTTTCTTGCCAAGTGGTTCTTGAGAAGAAGATTTTCAAAGAATTTTCCTATATATTTCTATGTAAAACTTTGATTCCTCATTATGGCCCCACCCTAACCCCGGGGGTCATGATATTGAGAATTTAATATCTACACTACCCAAGGATGCTTCCATATGAGTTTCAGCTTTTGAGGCCCAGTGGTTCTTGAGAAGAAGATTTTTAATGACCCCACCCTATTTTTGTCTTTCTTTGATTATCTCCCCTTGTGAGGGGACTTGGCCCTTCATTTTAACAATTTAAATACCCCTTCGGCCAAGGATGCTTTGTACCAAGTTATGACAAAATTGACCCAGTGGTTCTTGAGAAGAAGTCAAAAATGTGAAAAGTTTACTGACAGACAGACGGACGGACGACGGACAAAATGTGATCAGAAAAGCTCACTTGAGCCTTCGGCTCAGGTGAGCTTAAAACGCTACCTGTGTTTGATGACTTTGAGCTTGAATGGGATTTGTTGGGAGAAGAATGGTCTCTTTTGCCAATCTCAAACGAGGGGCAAGTAATTCACATGTATTGTATACTTATCTAGACCGATCGTTTTGTTGTTGTGTAATAGATTTCATGTACTTTATCCTAATTTATCCAAAAAATTTCATCTTAAATAAAATTTCACAATTTCATCTCTAATTTTAATTTTAAGTTCTCTGAATTGGAACGATTATTTTACAATGTGTGTGTTTTAAATTGGTACCCCGCTTATCGTACACGCACGTATGAAATCAGTTTAGAACATCCACACTTATCGTTCCTACAAAACACAGTAGAGACTTTTGGATTGCTAAAAAATAACTATTGGTACAACTGAGTTGCCAAAAAAAAATTGTAAAAAATAGTTAGAGATATGATTACTTTACATTCAAAACTATAGTAAATAAAAGCCCGTTGAATTGTAGTTTTAGTCGATAACAATAGACATTGCTTGACAAAAAATGAAAGTGCTTAAGTTTTCTTCATATTTTATCAACTTTTTTTTTTTAATTTTGCTTTTAAAACAGATTTACAAAATGTTATTTCTCAGGGTTATCCCCAACAATCGCGTTATTTTAAGTATTGCATCATTTTTTTGTTCATTATTATCATGTACTACCTAAAATTCGTGATTTAGAAAATTTTATTGTGTATAAATTTGACTAATAAAAAATGCTTTTTGTAGTCTAAGTTATTCTCCATTCGACCCTTATTTTGCCTTGACGGGGGACGATGCTACGGACTCTGGCAACATAGAAAATTTGGAGCCGTCTATCGATCCTGGGCTGCTAAACATTAACACTATAGCAACTGAGAAGACGCAATCTCAGGTTCTCCAAGAAGAAAGGGGTGGGAAAAAAACGGAAACCGAGTCAGTTGATGAAATTGCTCAGGTAACTTTAATTTTTTTTGTTCAGAGAGATTTTTTATACTTAGTACTTTTTGATATACACAATGTCATTTGAAAATAAAATATCTTTATCATTATGTTCTTAAAATCATTTTAAAAACAGTTTATGTCATGTATTAATGAGAATTCTTTCAAACAATGAAATATATCGTAAAACTTTTTTCAGGAAAGCACCTAAAGCAACTCCAATTAAAGGCGAGTTCGCTCCAATGGCAACCCCAAATAAAGGAGAGTTTGGAAAAACTACGTCAAACTTTACTGCGCCGACAACCTCAATTAAATGAGAGTTGGGCACAACTACGTCATCCCTAACTGTGACCAAAGAAAATCCAATCAAAAGAAAGTTTGGTCAAATTACACTAACCGTAACTGCACACATGGCAACTCCAATTAAAAGGGAGTTTGTTCAATCTACCTCAACCATAACTGCGCCAATGGCAACCCCGAATAGAGGGAATGATTTCCTGAAGACATTTAGGTAATTATTAACGTTTTTTAAAATCTTGTTTTATATCCTTAAATCAGGGGGTACCGCAATAATCAAAATAAATGATACCATGTTCGTTTATGTTTTTATAAGATAGTATGTTTAATTAATTCAAATTTAAATTATTTTATCATGTGTTTATATGGTTTAAATGCATCACACAAACACTTTTCATGATCCTGACTATTTTCTCATTATATCTACAGAAAGAAGAGCCCAAGAAAATATGCAGCCTTGGAGAGAAGCTGCAGGACACCAAAATATCAACAAGACAGGCCCTTGCTGAAAGAAGAACTGTGGGCTCTTCAACAAATGATTGAATGCATGAAAAAAGACTTAGAACAGTCGATAATTTTAGAAAATTTTATAACAGATTATATAAATAAAAACTGGGGGATTCCAAACTGTGAAATTCCAGACCATGTTCACTCTTAAAAAAATGTATTCAGAAAGACTTAGCTCAAAATTTAATTTTTTTTTTTAATTTAAAACAAAAAAGGACTCCGCTCTTGTGTTCACATTTAAAGTACATGAAAATTTTTTTTAAAACGATGTGTCATTTGATACTTTTTAATACATAAAATTTGTTGCTCATTATTGTCAAATACATGGATTCTAATTTCAATCCACATGCACTGACGTCCACAAGTTTAGAAACGGGGGGGGGGGGGGGGGAAGTAATTAAATTACTAGTACGGTGTTTCATTTTTTGATGTACATGTAACTTTCAATCTAATGTTAGTTTAAATAAATGCTTAATTTTTCTATTCTTTTTTAAATCCTCTGTTAAATGTGTGCGCAGATACACCCCTTAAAAATATATTGGAATCTTTTTTCCTCCTTTCAACTGTGATCAAGGTCATTTATAACAGCGACTTCACGGCTTAATGACACATGCAAATTACGACTGTTTTTTTAAATAAAATGGTTCTATGAATACTTAATGGGTACAACTTATATATCATCGGATTTCATCTATTATTTGTAAATCCGAATTTCTAGCCATAAAGTATAAAATAAACAAAACTTGGTAGTCTGTTCATGAATATCATGTAAGAAAAGTTTAGGAGTAAATCATGAATAATTATCTATTATTTGTTTTATAAATCACGTACTTTTTATTTCATCTAAGAGATTTCAGTTTTCTTTTAATATACATGAATGCCGGTGTAAAGATCGATCTATATAGCTACATTGTATGTACAATGCATATTCAAATGCCGCGACCATTAATTAATGTACACATATAAACATACGTCTAGTCATAATTTAAAATGAAGGATTTTACAGCATGATGGGTATACTGATGTTATTTGATAAGCTTCATGTAAAAATAGAAGGAGAGTAAAAAAAGTTTAAGACATCACATTTACCACCTCCCCCTTTATCGGTTTCTCTCCTATAGATAATGCTTACATAAAATAAAAAAAATTTAAATGTATCAATAATCATTAGCAGAGTATATAGGCAAATTTTATTACTAAATGAAAATCAAGAAAAATAATCCGCCTACAGAAATCAAACAATATAATCAATATTATTAAAAATCAATGAGTTCATATTCCTGCAGCAAGAAATCGAATTTTTGTCCAATTTATTAAATAATACTCGTAAAAATATTACATTGTAATGAACGACTAATATATAAAAATTGTATTTTATTAAACAAGTCATTCAATGAACGATGTTCATGATATCGGCATTTCGTTTTTAAACATTTGGATAAATAAATACGAAATGACAATTATTTATTTATCAATTACAGCTACGAGTTTTATATATTTCTATCAGTTTATATGATACTAATGGACTAATATTCACACAGCTGTTAAATGTGGCTTTCTGAAAGATTTCCATTTAATTTATGAAAAAATCGTAATAGTGTCCGAGATATTCTGAGTAGAAAATCCAAAACGTGCGAGAATCGTGTATAAAGCGTGTGAGAAATATTAAACGTGAACAAAGCGTTTCGTGCAGCCTTTCGAGTAAACCCTGCAGCCTTTCGTGCAAAGCGTTTCGTGTTAACCGTGAAGCCTTTCGTGCAAACCGTGTAGCGTTTCGTGTAAACCACGTAGCCCCCCCCCCCTTTCTCCCCCAACAGTACCTTTACTATTGAAAATGTCCATTGAAAGGTTGGTTGCCCCCCCCCCCCCTTCTAAACGCACTAGAATGTTATCAAGGAAAATGTAACAGTGTATGTTAAGAATTGAAAGTGATAGGAAGTTTGACTTGAAAAATGTTGGCCAGTACCCCCCTCCCTCCCACGAAATAGGATTTTCGTATTTGGTTAGTAGTTAGTATTCATTTTTTTGTTGCTTGCCAACTTTTAGGGGTAAGTTAAAAAAAATTTCTCTGGTTGTCCCCCCACTTTCAAAAACGATGCTACGTGCATGAGCTTTCAGGAATAACGTGCACCCCAAATTCCCATACAGCTGTTTTCATTGACTTTGAATTTGATATTGAAAATCAATAAGCTTTGTCCTTTTATAATGCCACACAAGTATGTAAAGGCTGAGAGTGGTTAATGCAAAGGTTCTCTGTAAATCTTGCCCACAAGCTTAACAAACACACAAATACACATACATACGCATATTCGGGATGTTATATCCCCTCAGCAACAAGTTGCGCGAGGAGATAATAAATTCAGTTATAACAGGCACACGCTTTTGATATGATAATAACGATAAAGATTGGGAAAAGTGTCGAATAATGAATAGCGGGTTGTATGCCCTTAGTGTAAGATACATCCGTTTGGAGTACCATGAAAAAGGGCATAAATGACCTCTGACATCTTGAGAGGTAAAAGGTGATCAAAGTAATTGTTAAAGGCGGCTTCCGCCAAAAATAAGAGAGAAAGCAATCTCTACATATTTATTTGCAAAAGAAAAAATAAACAACAACAATCATGCAGCTTAGCGACAGAATCACTCTATCAAGTGGATTCAACCAGAACGAAAAAAGAATAAGATTGAAGAACACTACTTCACAGGAGAAAAATATTTCGTTTTCCACAGACGAATGGAGTTTTTTTTTTAAAAAAAAACATCATAAGACAAATAGATGTATACCTTGACATACTACGAAAAAAGCCATCATCACCACCAAAAGTTTATTTTTGGAATCGTTGAAAAAGTCCTTGGCATTTGAAATAATGGTTCCTATTAATGTAACAGCCAGACTAGCACTTACTTTCTTCACCCCAGCTTCTCCGTCACATGGTCTTTTACCATTGAGAGATCCAAAACAGTGCTTCTCCACACTAAAACCAAAATCTTCATGACACATGTTCATGTCTACAAATTTATACTTTGACTTGTACTTTGTAGGTGCACCATCTGACAACTGGATTTCTTTTTCAGTATTAAGGCCCACACCTTGAATTAAGTACTCATTGGTTTTTGCTATGAAGTGTTGTACAAGATGATGGTCATGCTTATGGTATTCTGAGATGAAAACAACAGATTCCATGACATTTTCATTGCAGTTCTCTTCCATGCACTTGTAGTTAGCCACAACCGCGATGGTGACCTGTTCATATGTCCAGTAGGCACTTTGGGTTTCATCTTGGTGTCTGCAACAGTAGTTTTCAGCAAAGCCCAGACATATCATGACCCAGTTTGTTGGAATATTTCCTTTCCAATTCCTTAGACTGCCATTGAGCATTAAACAAATGTTTTGAAAATGAGGAAAGTTCTTGTCTCAATTGATCCAGAAACTCTAGTACTGTTTATGTAATTCTTATCAATTTCATAAATCTCTTTAAAGTTTGTCTTCCATTTGCTTCTGTCGTTTTTGTTCCTTATTCCCATCATTTCCATGTAATCTGTAAAGCCGAGAACATATTTCATCAATTCTCAAACAGCTTCAACAAGTTCACCAACTCCACAGAGGTTACAATTTCTGTCTATGCAATCCTTCTTGTAGTAATTGTTTTCTTTTGGGCAAAGGGTAAGGGTTAGTGCATATCTATCATCGGGTATCTTTTAGAGTTTATTCATAGAACAGTAAAGTCTGACTCTGAACCTTGAAATTAAGGTTGTACACCCTTACTGATGCCATCAACTTCAAGAAAAGACCGCTGAGGAGAAACTTTACAATTTAAAGACTTTTTTCTGAACTTTTTGTGGAAAGGGAGAAACGACGGAAGCTGGAGGCCGAGAATCTGCGCCTGAGAAGGAACTGGTCGACCTCAGAGCTGTCAACCTATTGTTTTCTGAACTGTGAGGTATTCTTTCCCCATCATCCTGGCGTGTTACTTGTTATATTATCTGTAGCTCGGTTTTGTAAATTGTAATTGCAATGAAATAATTTTAAGTATTATTAAGAATCATAATTTATAATATGTATAAAATGGACTTTCACCGGTATTCTTTGTTGCCAAATATTATTTCGTTTTTTAAAATCTTGTTTTATATCCTTCAACTCAAAATTTACGAAGGTTAATATTTTCAGAATTTTAAATCATGGGATACCGCAATTATAAAAAAAAATGATACCATGTTTTTATGTAATATGTTTAATTAATTCAAATTTAAAATATTTGATCATGTGTTTATATGGTCTAAATACATCACACATACATCACACAAACATTTTTAATGATCCTGGCTATTTCTTCATTATATCTACAGAAAGAAGAGCCCAAGGAAATATGCAGCCTTGGAGATAAGGTGCAGGACACCAATATCAACAAAACAGGCCCTTGCTGAAAGAGGAACTGTGGGCTCTTTAACAAATAATTGAATGTATGAAAAAAAAGACTTAGCACAGTCGACAATTTTAGTAAATTTTTGGAACAGATGATATAAATAAAAACTGTAACGTAAGAGTGGAATTCCAAACACTCTGTGAAATTCCAGACCATGTTCACTAAAAAATGCGGAAAAACAGAGTGGTACTTACATTGTGTTTCAATATATTTTTTTCATGGGAGATGAATTATAATGAATTTGCCTTCATTTTAAAGATACAAGTCATATAAACGAAATACATGTTGATTTTGAATATGATTTGATATTTTTGGTTCTTTTTAGGGCATATTTGGGGTATAGCAATAATGTCTTAAAATAATCTATATTTAGCATTTCACATTGTTTTAGCACGTGCTCCTGTGTAAAGATAAGCATATAAATGTATTGTTTTTAATACTTAAAAATTAAGAGCAAGTGGTCAGGAAAGAAATATCAAAGTTTTAAAAATTTCACACAAAGACTTTTCGGACATAGGTCCCACCTTAATTACAAAAATGTCTGCAGTATGTCTCCTCGTCTAGGAGCAGCCATCCCACCGATACCCCCACATCCAGTACCAGAAGTGATAAACATAGTACGGAAGCTACCAGTATATCTGCTAATGTGTGTTGTGTCAAGGTTGGACTACTTTATAAAAGAGATATTGAAACCAAAGAAAATGATCTTGAGGATGATGGCACTGATTACCTACGATGATATATAAAAATCTTAATTTTGTAGGTTTTCTTGGATTACTTATATACATGTATTGTTATTTTTTTCTGTTTCCTCCTGACTGATAATGCAAGAGGAACAACGACTTCCCTCCTTGAGGAGGTCATGCAGGCAATGCTAGGTTTGGGGGAAGAGATACCAGCAGTAAGAGACTTTGTTAGAAGTCTACATCCCTCGAGTCCTCCAATTGTAAGTTTTATTGAATTTTGTCTTCATGTTTAAACGATAATAGTCGGATAGGCGAAATTCCACAATAGTATTATTATTATTTTTTTAAATATAACTCATGATCAGCGTACCAACAAATAAAAAAAGATTGTCGAATCAGACGATAACAAAGATGTGGCAACATTTTAAGATTCCTTACCATGTACTGAAATATTTACTGGGGCATTAATGTTAACCAAGAATAATTAATACTCAATCCAAGAAGCGGAAGTAGTTACCCTCACCCTATTTCTAATTATTTTTAACAAGGTCCAATCTTCGAGGCAGTCATGCGTGAAGGAATTAAAAAGGAGACGGTTAAACTTAAAGTATCAGCGGAAGATCTTCTGGAAAGAATCAACAATAAAACAAGAGAAGTTGACGTAGACGAGCAGCAGTTAGAAATTAACAAAAATCGTATTTGTTACATCCACTCTTCCAACGTGGTGGAATTGCACGACGAAAAGATCCAACTTAAATCGTCAGCAGATGCTCTTCGAGAAGAAATTGATAGAAAAAAAAGAAAGAACTTTACAGAGACAAACAACAATTAGAAACAATCACAAATCGTATGACTGACATTTATAATTTCCTATGCGTTTTGCATTTTCATCATTAAGCTTTAATAAGGTCAGCAGCTGCCTACCGAACTATATGTACTTAAAATACATTCGATTCAAACCTTTTTTAACCTATCATTTCTTATCCAACAGAAACAGCCCCATCTTAAATGCTATGCAATTTGATATTTGTTAAAAATAGACACCCCACCCCCTATAATTTTGTTTAAGAAATAAATAGAGCTGAAAAACAATTTTATACCTTATATTAAACTTTACTACCCAAAATTAGGTATCAATGTTATGCCCCCCCCCCCCCCCCAACCAAGACAGTGCTTTTTGTAAAAAAAAAATTGGATCAACAAAAACACTGCACTAATTATTTTGTCAAAAGTAAGGGAGTTGATCCTAATGTTGCGGGTTTGAATCCCACTGTGGGACGTGGAGACTCCTTCGAACGTCCCTCTAGAGAATTTATCTCTAATGAGATATTGCCATTACTAGTGATGTTCCTGCCGCGAGGGGATGCTCCGCTTAGCGGTGCCCTTGTTTATAATTAAAAGACTTTATATGATTTTGTATATATTTTACAATAAAAATGATTTTTGTTGTTCTCCCTGTACTTTTCAAAGATTCTCATAACTGTAAAACTTAAAAACTTAATTTCTTCTCCTCAGTCTTGGGTTATTCTTTTTAAAATCAATTTCATTAAGATATTTCATGGGACTATATTTCTCTTTAAATTGAAATAAACAAATCTGAAATTAATTTTATGTTATGTCTTGTTGTCAAACTCATGTTGTTTTAAAATCATTTCATTAATAAGGCTTTACTTACTAGCTCGACTTCAGCGAGTAGCCATGGATTCTATAAAACATTTCTCAGCCATGGCTCAATTTATAGTTTTCGTTTGGTTTGCAAATAAGTGACCTTGAAGATGTGACCTACATTAGAAGTTCCAATTATTAGTGTGATTTCAATATGATAAGAAGGTGATCCCAGAATTGTTCTAATTTATTATCAAGGTGACATCAACTTTATCTAGAAGATTTTACAAAGATGACCTCAGGCTGTTCTAATAATCAGGTGACCTCAAACTGTTAGTGACTTCAGAATTATCAAGGTAACATTCTGAAGGTGACTCCCAAGGTGACTTTGGTACAAAGTGGGTGACCCCATAGTGACCTTGATGAATCCATTTGTCAAGTTAGACTTTCTCAAGGTGAATACCTTGGGGTCACTCACGGATTAAGTTCCAAGGTCACCTTGGGTTACTCATTTGACCTTGGTGTGACCCCTTTGTGGATGGGGTCTGGAAAAACCCATGACGTCATCCTGAATGTTGTTGTTGAACGTCCCTCTCGAGAATTTTTCACTCATATGGAATCATGCCTGTAAAGTGACTGTTCTCTGTATTCCTTACTACTTGCCGATGGCATGCTGGATTTGACATGCACCCATGTGGATGTTGTTTGCGTAGAAAACACACCACTGATGTGTAAAGATGCAAACCAAGTCTTCCTAACCCAGAGAGCGCTCACTGCTTATATGAATGGCGATATGTGTGTTAGTATTTTATTATGACTTCATCAAATGAGTATTTAATTACAAAAATGTCTATGTATGAGGAGCTAAGAATTATGATTGATATGATTACAATAATTGTTTATGTCTTACTATTCAGAATTAATGTGTCTATATCACAAGTCAATACATGTTTAACATTGATTTTTCAATTTTTGCAGCATGTCTCCTCGTCTAGGAGCAGCCATCCCACCGATACATGTACCCCCGCATCCAGTGCCAGAAGTGACAAACATCCCACGCAAGCTACCAGTATATCTGCTAATGTGTGTTGTGTCAAGGTTAGACTACTTTAAAAAAGAGATATTGAAACCAAAGAAAATGATCTTGAGGATGATGGCACTGAATACCTATGATGATACATGCATATTAAAATTTTAATTTTGTAGGTTTTCTTGGACTACTTATATATATTGGAATTTCAATTATTGACATCAAGAAGTTGCTGGAAATCATAACAATTTTGAAAAAAAAGTATGCAATTGTTAAAGGTGTTTGTAAAATAATTTTGAAAGTTTTTAAAAGCTACAAAAATCCAACAGTGCAGCATATTCAGGAAGATAATGCTGCAAACACAAGTAGATATCCACAAAGAGTTAGAAAACAAACTGTTTTCTATGGTGACCCTGTTAAATTTTGAAACATGAAACATGTCACTCATAGTATACAATGCAACTGTATACAGTATCAAGTTTGGAGCTTGAAAATAGTTTACCTCTTTGAATGATATATTTTCAAAATTTTTTTATCAATTGAAAGAAGAATATGGAGATAACGAACAATATTCAATCTCAAAGTCCATAAACAATACAAAATAAGAGCTTCGCAAAAACAGACACCCCCCCCCCCCCCCGAATCACTTGAAAAATGATTTCGTAGGCTGTAACCAATAAGTATAAAACATTTCATTTCATTAATATCATCCTGACTGGCAATCATATATTTTGTATATAAGAGCATTGCTTGGCTGCGAGCTCGTCGTCATCCAAAAAGGCCATTTTCCGATATTAAAGCATATATCTAGGAACAATGCTCCCCTTTTACCTCCTTTAATGAAAGTAAGGTTTTCTTAGTTTTTTATTCATATGATTCAGCTTATTCTAATGAATAGCTTATCTTATTTGCTAATATACATTTTATAATGATCTAATCATTTGATGCACATATTTGAGTTTTAAATTGATTCCGTTCTTTTGCTCAATGTAAGTTTTGCTTCATAACAGGTTTGCTTTAAACATTTAATTCAGTGATAATCATTTGATGTACATTATTGATTTCATATTGTTCTGTGTTGTTGTTCTATATTGTAATTCATTAATACTTTGTTAACACTTTTACATAGAAATATGCCAAAGATTATTGAATATACTTTTGAATATATTGTATATACATGTACTGTGATTTAATGATTTTTAAAAAAATATTTCGTTTGTTGACATGGTATGTTTACAAGATTTGGTTTTGAATAAATGTTTAAATGATATACTGTATTCTGTATCCTTCAGCATGATTGAAATGAAGACCCTGTTTAAACTTCTTTGGTTTGGTTTGAACATCTTTTATTGTATAAATACTATACAAATGGTTTGAACACAAGTTCTAACAACTTACTAGGTTCTCACCATACAACTGTCAATATAATATAAATACATAAGGAAAAAAGTGAAAAAGAAATATTGATGTACAAACAAGTCAAGCATAAATTTATTTTATGTTGAATAAACAAGGTCTTGACAGATAGCAAACAGGTTGGGGGAAACGTAAATTCCGCTATAATAGTGGTATTTCACTATTATAGTGAAATTACGCTATATTTGCTGCCGTAGATACCCCCAATTTCATCCGATACCATGCAAGGTGTTTGAACCGCACGTCATGGTGGGTATTAAAATGAGCAAAAACTGTCATGCTTGCATGTTTTGAATTTTAATAAATTTTCTATTTCCTTTACGTTTACCATAACGAGCCTACATACCCGTAACCATGCAGACAGAAATAATCTTTTTAGGTCACCTGAGTAAACTCAGGTGACCTATTGCTATCTGTTTTTGTCCGTCGTCGTCCGTCGTACGTCGTTCGTCGTCAATCGGTCGTAAACTTTTGAACATTTTCAGCTTCTTCTCTGCAACCACTGAACCAATTTCAACCAAATTTGGCACAAAGCATCTATGGGTGAAGGGAACAAAATTTTGAATTTCATTATCCTGACCCCCTGGGGCCTGGGGGGTGGGGCCAAAACCACTAAAATTAATGCAATCTTCAAAAATCTTCTTCTTTACTCCTGGACATCAAGCAGTCAAACTGTTTGCATGATTGTAATCAGCATTGAGTCCTTTACCAAAATTGTGAAATTCATGGCCCTGGGGTCAGGGGTTCTTGTACTAGGGCGGGGCTAAATCAGTCTATGGTGAAAATGCATTATTTCTTTAAAATCTTCTCTCTCTGCTCCAGGGTATTAAATAAACTAACTAAGTACATAGTTATGATGAGCAAGAGTGCCTCTACCAAAATTGTGAATTTTATGGCCCCAGGGTCAGGGGTTCTGGTGTCAGGGTGGGGCTCTTTTGATTGTATATAGGAAATACATGAATTCTTTGAAAATCTTCTTCTTTACTCCTGGGTATTAAATAAACTAACTAAGTATATAGTTATGATGAGCAAGAGTGCCTCTACCAAAATTGTGAATTTTATGGCCCCAGGGTCAGGGGTTCTGGTGTTAGGGCGGGGCTCTATTGATTATGTAGTGAAAATACATGAATTCTTTGAAAATCTTCTTCTCTGCTCCTAGATTTTTATATAATTTAACTAAGTACATGCGTTATGATGAGCAAGAGTGCCTCTACCAAAATTGTGAATTTTATGGCCCCAGGGTCAGGGGTTCTGGTTTTAGGGCGGGGCTCTATTGATTATATAGTGAAAATACATGAATTCTTTGAAAATCTTCTCTGCTCCTAGGTTTTATATAAACTATCTAAGTACATAGTTATGATGAACAAGAGTGCCACTACCAAAATTGTGAATTTTATGGCCCCAGGGTCAGGGGTTCTGGTGTCAAGGGTGGGGCTCTATTGATTATATAGAGGAAATACATGAATTCTTTTGAAAATCTTCTTCTTTACTCCTGGGTATTAAATAAACTAACTAAGTACATAGTTATGATGAACAAGAGTGCCTCTACCAAAATTTTGAATTTTATGGCCCCAGGGTCAGGGATTCTGGTGTTAGGGCGGGGCTGTATTGATTATACATGTATAGTGAAAAAACATTAAATCTTTGAATATTTTCATCTTTGCTCCTAGGTTTTAAGCAGATGAATTACCTATATAGTTATGAGCAATCCCTAATCTTCAAGAATTGTAAATTTCAAGGCCCCAGGGTCAGTTGTACCATAGTGGGGGGGGGGGGCTGTACTTGTGTACTGAAAATGAATGAATTGTTTGAAATGTGCTCCTTGGTATTAATCAAATATTTTTGAAAAGCAAGTATGCCTTTCCAAAAATAGTGCAATGTGTGAGTATAGACCTAAGAGTCAAGGGTTCATGTGTCATAGAGCACTACTGATTATTGCTGAATATTACTGATCAGTTGAAATGCATTTTTTGTTCCCCTACCCTGCCTATGGGTATAAAGTAACCAAACTAAGGAACTGCTAAGTGTATAGTTATGATGACCAGATCAGTAAATGCTATAGCATCTGGCTTAAAACATGGATCAAATTCAGTCACTGGAAAGTTGTTGAATAATGCTCAGGTGACCTATAAGGCCCAGGGGCCTCTTGTTCTTGTTTAATTAAAAACCCTTCCCAGTCTGAGTTGACAATTGTAACAAGCATCAATTTGTGCACATTCATGAGGAATGCGTGAGATTCAGGCTTAATTACTCCCGCAATCATCGGTTGCTATGTTAAAAATGCAACTTCCGTTAAAAAAAAAAGAGTACTTGCATTATTAAACGCAACGGTAGAAAATTTATTAAAATTCAAAACATGCAAGCATGCAAGCAACGTTTCCCCCAACCTGGCAAATGACGTATTAAGTTGAGCAAAAGGATATTGACATTGTTTAACTCAAAATAAAGTTCATGAATAGTTTTTCTCCTATTTCTGAGTGGATATCAACATCTCTATTTAAAGTCAATGCCCCTCATAAATCTTGTAAGAAAGAATGTTTTTATTGCATATTTATATTTTCATTGCATCCATCATTTGTGGATGCATTTCAATCATACGTCTTCTAACTTATTTTACGACTTTGATATGAACAATAATAGGAGTGGGTGAAGTTCAAGATTAGGCCTACTTTCGGGTATAAACATATATATATATGACAAAGTTCAAACACAGCGCATCTAAATGCAGTCATGGCTTCGAATGTAAAGGCTGTTTTCTCACAACAAATTGATGATATTGGTGAAACGCCAATGTTTGAAATAGAGAAAAATGATTCTTTAAAAATTGGGAAAGAACAGTACTCCATTAAGATGTCCTATCACAACAGGAAGGTCTACTTCCACATTCAAAGTAAGTTTAAAACTTATTGAATAAAGCTTTGTTTTATGGTCATTTATCCATAAATCTTAACATATTATACTCATTATTATTAGGCACTTTGACCCTTTTTCTACAGTATGGATCCGTTTCCATGAACATTTACGTTTACCTGTTATATCATTATTATAGCAATTATTGAATACAGATCTGATTAAAGTGCTATTACATTCCTGATGAGGCTTTAATAGGGAATATTTGTTTTTCTTTTTCTTACTGACAGGTAATACAGAGGAAGAACGACTTCCCCTTCCTGAGGAGTTACTGCTGGCCATGGCAGGGTTGGGGAAAAAGATAGCGGCAGTAAGAAACTTTGTTAGAAGTTAGATCCCTTCAGTCCTCCAATGGTATAAAGTTTTGTTGAATTATGTCTTCATGTTTAAACGATGATAGTTGGATAGGCAAAATTCCCCAATTGTATTTTTTTTTAAATATTCCTAGAATCAGCGTTCCAAAAAATAAAAAAGGAAAGTTACTGTTGTGGAATCAGACGATAACAAAGATGTGGCAACATTTTAAGATTCCTGACCATGTACTGAATTATTGACTCAGGCATTAGTGTTAACCAAGAATAATTAATACTCAATCCAAGAGCTGAAAAGTCACCTCACCCTATTTCTAATTATTTTAACAAGGTCCAATCTTTGAGACAGTCATGCGTGAAGGAATTAAAGGAGACGGTTAAACTGAAAGTATCAGCGGATGACCTTCTGGAAAGAATCAACTATAAAACAAGAGAAGTTGACGTAGACGAGCAGCAGTTAGAAATTAACAAAAATCGTATTTGTTACATCCACTCTTCCAACGTGGTGGAATTGCACGATGAAAAGATCCAAATTGAGTCGTCAGCAGATGCTCTTCCAGAAGAAATTGATAACAAAAAGAAAGAACTAAACAGAGACAAACAACAATTAGAAACAATCACAAATCATATGACTGACATTTATAATTATCTATGTGTTGTGGATTTTTATCGTTAAGCTTTATTAATGTCAAAATTAAAAAGTTTGTTTGCGGCTGCCTAGCGAACTACATGTACTTAAATACATTAAATTCAAACTTTTTAAAACTTATCATTTGTTATCCAACAAAAACCAGAAAACTACTATTCTATAGGAAGATTACATGCCGGGCAAGCTGCCAGGGTGATAGCAAACGACTTCAACTGCAGTATACGCACAATTGAACGTTTACGCCAACGTTTCAATGCAACTAACAGCACAGACGATCACCCACGTAGCGGTAGACCACAAGTTATAACGCAAAGACAGAACAGGTTCATAGTGCGCCAGCATTTGAATGACCGATTCAAAAGGGCATCAGAAACAGTACGCAATACCATTGGAACACATCAGCGACCCATAAGTGACGACACAGTACGTCGTCGGTTAGCAGCAAATAACCTCAGATGTGGCCGTCCGTACAGAGGTCCTGTCCTTACACAAAGACACTGTCGGGCATGTCTACAGTGGGCTTTACAGCGGCAAAACTGGCGTAATCGACAATGGAGGAATGTCATCTCCGATGAAAGCCGATATTACATTTCCACACACGATGGTCGAGCAAGAGTTTGGCGAAGGAAGGGTGCAGCGTTACAATGACAACTGTGTTATGGAAACTGGTCCATGGGGCGGGCCGAGCATAATGGTGTGGGGTGGTATTGGCCTGTTTTCGAAACTTGGTCCCGTTGTCTTCCAGAATCTTGGTCCAGGTAGAGGAAATGGTGCAACAGCTGCCCGCTACATTGATCAAGTCCTGAGGCCTCATGTTGTACAGCATTTCAACCAACATCCACACAAGACGTTCCAGCAAGATAATGCGCGTGCGCATACAGCCCAGAATAACTAGGGACTACCTGCAGCAGAACAACATCGCAGTTATTGACTGGCCAGCTCTTAGTCCCAATCTAAACCCCATTGAACATTTATGGGATCACATCCAGTTGAAGCTTAACCAACAACAACCAAGACCGACGACTGCTGCTGAACTTTCTATGGCGTATCAGCGTGTGTGGGCGACTATTCCTATGGCCTTCATCAATCGTCTCATCAACTCTATGTATCGAAGATGCATGGCTGTAATTAATACCAATGGTGGTCATATACGTTACTAACGTAAGGGCACTCAGAAACAATAGGAATCTGTGATATTATTTGACATGAAATTGAATGTGTATAACTGTTAGATAATTAAAAACACATTACATCAATTACATATTCGTTATTTTTTATTTCAAAATAAGTGGATTACTTTTTCAAAATCTGATGCGACGTTTCTTTTGCGGTTCAGTATATCTTCCTAAACACATTCTCTTAGCTGTTGCTGTATTCGTAAGAGGTCCTTGTTGAATGGTACGGCTGGCTTGAATCAGTTGAAGAAGGCTTCCTAAAATGTTGATAAGGAGTCTTTCTTTGTGGCGTCCAGGAAATTGAAACATTTGGAGAGCTATTCACAAGGAATAAAAATGTAGCATCTAAATGGCTGGCAGTGACGGTATATTGGTGAAATTTATGAATGCGATCCACCATTCAGTCGCTGATCCTTTTCCGTCA